>NW_010132171.1:37744-49666 GCF_000699245.1 Pterocles gutturalis
TTTGGGGGGGGGGGGGGGGGGGGGGGGGAGTGGTTTTTTGGGTTTTGAGGGTTTTTTGTTGTTGTGTTTTATTTTTTACACAGGGAATCTTAGCATGCAGATTAGGCAGCTAGAACACATCATTTACTTCAAGAGATACATCAGCTTAATGAAGTAACTCAAGGAAACTTGCATTTAACTGTTAATTGGGAATGATCTACCCTAACCATGACCCTCCTTTGCCTGCCAGACCACCAACCCTTATTTTGAAGCCCCGCAGATACTGAGCCAGTAGTGCTCTTTTTTAATAACCACGCTGGCTAGATCAGCAGATGAAACAGAACTTTAGATCAGTGGCAGGTCTCCCAAGTTCCCATGGTGCCATAGATTTACTAAATGGGATCAGCATGTTCTAAAAAACCATGATAATATGAGGGGAAAAAGGTTCCACAGCATCAAGCAGTGCAATGCTTGAAACCTCATAATCAAAGTGACAGTTTTCAAGTGCCATTTACAATGCCCTAATCTGGAAACATCCCAGCTAACCCATCTGATCAACTATTTCACAGATGGAAGCACTTGATGGCTAATTGGCAAGTCCATTATCCAAATAAAATAGCTATCTCCACTTCTGTTTTCTATACTCCAAGTCAAGGTGTAAACACTCCTTATAAGACATGGTCACTTCTCTGTCTCTCCCTCCCTTCCCATTTGGATTTTTTCCCTTCCCCTATGCCATCAAATATGTTAATTCAGAAATACAGAAGCAGTTTTATTTTCCATTTATCGCACCAGAACAGTTGTCTGCACCAGCAGAGCAATGTAAATGAGTATTTTCAAAAATCCATCAAGTAATGAAAAACTATTTCAACAGCATTTTTAAAAAGTGTCATTAATTATTTCACTGCTTCCTATCACGGCTGGATTCAGAAACATAGGATGTGTTAGCACGGATAAGAACTTGTATAGCTTGGATTACTGTTCTGAAAGTGTTTGGGAGAGAGAACTCTGCTAAAAATGCACTTAATTTGCTCACACTCTTAAACAGTATCCAGCAGGATTGCCTAATAGAGGCATATGTGGAACTGATTTCACTAGCAAAGAATACTTCAGCATACAAAATGAAGAGGAGTGTTGCTCCCAATTCCTGTCTGCTACATAAGTAGAATGCCTTTATGTACCCCACAAAGCCTGTTAATTTGTCTGCAGCAAATGTACAATGCAAAGCAAAGTATTAAATCACTAGTGAAATTCTGTGGTAGGCGGTATTCCAGGTGGATGAACAGGGAGAGACGGAAAAGAATGAACCAGAAAGGGAAGATAACTAAAAAAAAAAACCCCAACATGACAAGGGGCAGGAGGCAGAAGAGAGGAGACCATATAGGAGAAGAAAAACAAGGGCATTGACAAAAATCTGAATTCCCATGAACTACAGAAGGGAAATTCAAGTAATAAGCATTTTGTTTGGGACATCACACCACTTTCAAACTTTAACCATTCCCTCATAACTTTTCCAAAAAGTTTCAATCACTGATTCTTCTTAAGTGTATACTATGCAAGCAGAAATTCAAACACCTATAATACCAGGCATTTAAGACCCAAACAATTTCTGCATGAAGCAGTGTTGCAAAGAAGGTCTTTTTTATGGTAGAAAGTTCAAAACTAAACACAGGTACTTTTCCATACAAAGAACACAAAATTAATTACCAAGTTCACTGCCAGAAAATACCATAGATGGCTTATGTTATGCCGAAAGCTATCAGATTCTCTTCCCCCATCTCTTGTCCACCTGCTGCCCCATGAAGACAGTCCTCTGTCCATCTAGGACTAAGAGAGCAGAAATTGCTCAAAGTATCTAAGCCACAAGTCACTGGAAGGAAATTTTATTGTTGAAATATCACTTTAAGATCACTTCCTTAAAGATTGGTTTATTAGCCACATGAAGACAGCCTTAGGATTGATGGAATTCAGCACGAACCACCTCCGGACAATTCAACATTGAAGGTCAATCAGCCACTCAATAGCACACTGAAGGAGCAAATAGTAAGAAAACAGAAGAATGATTAATTCACAGAAATCAGTAAGAAATGGGAAGAAAGATTAATTCAGAAAGCAGTTTTCAAGTAGAATAAAAGACACCAAAAGACTTGAAAGTTGTAAAAACATGATTCCAAAGAGCGCGTGGGAAAATACATTTGAGTTTGGAAATGAAGAAAAACAAAAAAAAAACCCCAAACAAGACAAAAATCAGAAGAGGTGATTATACCAAGGGAAGAAAGAGCCAAGTAACTGCTGTTGAAGGAGCTAGGCAAGTCAATGAGAAAGAATTCCTTGGCAGAGATCAAATAGGAAGTACACTGACCAAGCATTTGCCATTACTTGAACAAATTAGGGTTAGCAGACCTTATGTTATGGAGTCCTCTTGCTAAGCAAACCCTTAGCTACAAGAAAACTGTGTTATAAAATTACTTTGAAAATGCTTCTCTTTTCCTACAAGACTGTAAACACAGATGATTCTTATGTTAGCAAGAATGACTCACTCAACAGATGTTTTTACTATGTCCAATCTTAAAAGCAAAACCTCCAAAGACATAACAACTGTGACACAGCAATACGAAAAACAAAAAGCTTTGTATAGTTGTTTAAAACACTAGTGCAAACAAATGGTAAAAGCTTTGTTTACTTTCTAGCAGGACAATACCCAACTTCTCTCTTTCACCTCAAAGCCATCTGATTCACTCTGGATTATCTTTCAATCTCAGTTATGAACTAATCAATATTCAGAACAGAAGTGATCTTTGAAGATCCACTTAAACACCATATTTTAAACCCATAAAATTATTATTTTTGAAAAGCCTTCCATTCAATAAACCAAAAAAGTGCAAAAAGTAGTCAAGATATCCAGTGCAAGCAGGAAGCTGCATAAGAGCAATTCAGTTTTTCATTTTTTTAAAATCCAACCCACACTCATCAATTAATTTAAGAGTCAATTCCGTATTTAAACAAACAGAGCAGCTTTGCAGGCCAAAGCTGAAAGACGAGTCCAATTAAATTCTTCTGAATGTTATGTTCTATTGTCTGCTACAACTTTGTAGCAAGCTTTAACTTAAAGCTGAGAAATTCAGAAAGCAGCAGAGAGTTAACTGTAAATTTGAAAAACAGCTTTGACACATGCCAAGTTCAGAGAGGACTAAGAAGTGAAAGCTTGAGCGATTAATCTGCGCACATGTTAAAACAACGAAGAGCCATGAAGCAGGTTGGTAGCTCAAAGGAACAAGAGGAATAACTGTTTAAGAAAGTGAAACTAAAAATAACTTGGGGCTGCTTGAAGATTCACTAAGATAGTGTGAATAGAATTTTAGCTATAAAAAGGGAAAAATTATGCACCAAAAGTTACAGCTTATTTAGCAAAACACCTAGAAGCTGTAAATTAGCTTAGAATATTTCATCAAATGCTTCAGTATTAAACCACTCCTCTCCTAGTTATACTGGACACAAAAGTGCTACATACAACCAAAAGAAGCTCTAGGTTTAGCAAGTTCAATCACCCCAGAAGCAAACACACACATCATGAAGCCTAAGACAAACAGAACCGATTCCTCCAGAACAAGAGTCCAGATTCTCAATTTAGAACAGAGCCCCAGAGGTAGATTAGGAAAGCAAAGGCCAGCTACTGCAGCCAGCCAAGACTACAAAGGAAATTACACTGGAGCCCTTCCTTAAGGAAATAATTCTTACTACAAGCCTCAGACAACGCAGTTCCTAATTTTTTTCCTGTATCCACAGTAGTCAGTACAATGTAGTTAGATCAGTCTGGTTTTGCTTTTGAAGACTGCTGATCACACCAGTTGGCCAAGGAAGAAAGCACTAGGACTTGCTCTAGTGGTAGAAGCCGTATCATATGTGTAGGTCTCCCACTGGAACAGGACAGCTGCCAGGGAGGCTTTTTCACTGTGAGTCACAGAAGTGAGGACAACAGCAAACAACAGAAGACACAATAAAACACACATATAGGAGACTACAACCACCTGTAAGTGACAAATTCACCTCAAATTACCTCCTGAAATTTACATATACTTCAGTATCTTATAATGCCCATCACAACATGATCCAAGGACTGAAATACATCATTTATGAAGGAGAAGGGGGTATGCTCAGCCATTTAGAACAATCTTCAAGTTCTGAGTTTCCACGTTATTGGAAATTAATTTTTAAAATTTTATTCTGTGTTTCCAATACTTTTCAATCTAAACTTTAATACATTCAGACACCAAATGAAAGGTTTATAAACGTTCTGTAAACTCAGTGCCAACACAAGAGTTCATACTGACAAAATAAAAACCCAGTCAGACTGTAACAATGATTTGCATACATTTATATAGTACCTCTAGAGTCAGAGATTATTACTATGAACTGTTTTATTGATGCTGTTTTTAAATGTAATAAAAGGAATATTCCAGCATTGATTAATATTGAAGAGAAGATACTGACAAACTATATACTGACCTGTCCCAGACCAGGCACAGCTCCTCCAAGTCGCAGAAGTCTATCCATATTTCTAAAAAAACAAAAACAAAGGAAAAATTATCCCAAGCTCTAAAGTGCTTACTAAATTGCTATCTATATAACTCACCTTCAGTCACACAGTATGTCAAAAATATTGGTGGTAATTACAACACAACATCAGACTTCCTGTTAATTAACACCACATATTAATTCAAGAAGCTGTCTTCCATGCTAATTAACAGACCTTGTTTTATTGCTTTCGTTTTGGGTTATCCCCATTTCTGAAGACAAGTACTCTTGTCAAACTTTTCAAAACTTTCCTATCATTCAATTAATTGGGGGATTTTTGTTGCTTAAGAACAGCACTTACATCCAGTCAGTGCCTAAAACTTATTAGATACACAATCAAGTTTACTCCAATTTGTTCAGAAAGCATCAATAAAAATGTGAAAGTAAGGATTTCAGCATCCTCATTAGTAAGTTCTGCGCTAATTAACTTACAGCTTGTCAGTTATCATCAAAACTACATGTGAAAGACACTGAGCACATTATGGATCTCTGAATTAGCATCAAAAGCTTTTTCTTTAATGAACTCATTATACTAAAAGAAATACTGTAAGGTAAACATTTAATGTGTATAGAGTTAGAACACTAGTGACAGTACAGTCATTTAATACGTCCAGCATTGCACGTGGCATTGCTTTAGTGCAAGATTACTCCAATCGATGCAACTAACTTGTTACTTGAAAAAAAAAAAACAAAGCTTTTCTATCTTGCAACTTTCAAAGGTGTGATCTTCAGGAATAAGAACTGTTAAGGCGCCCAACTAAAAGAATTAAACCGATGCTTATTTCTCTGCAGTTTATTCACTTTTTATTGTTGAAAAGCAATCTACTATTTAATTGTGAATATCTAAGTAAGGGGGTTCTGTCTCAGCTGTAACAGAACTCTATCTTGCTCACTTGGCTTTTTCAAATTCTTAGCTTTATACAACAAAACTCAGTGATAAAATAAACAAAAACTACTTTTTAAACAGCTGCTTTCAGCAAATCAAGCCATTTCCAAGGCTTACAGAAATCAGTAAATTTTACTGGCTTATTTTATTTGTGAAATAGAAGATACAAAGTAAAGCATCAGAAACTATGATCTTAACTGCACAAGTTTTAATACAACACAACAAAGCCTGTTGAGGTGATAAAAGAGCAATTGGGAACAAGTAATAACATTTCAAAAATACATTCATCCTCCAAATGGATGTTACATTACACATAAGAGAATGATATAGATAATTTCAACTGACCACACTACTAATTCAAGAACCTTATTTTAAAATTAATTATGCAAAAGAACTTTGAACTTATGATTAAAAATAAATTTGCTTTGTATATTAAAAATAAAAAAGTCTCCATGCTGAAAGTGAATGTTATCTCATTATTCCTTATGAAATTTTACAATATTTTTTCTGGCTAGATGCCAACAGGTTTTATTTCAGTTTAAAACAAATATCTTAAGCCTCTTGTTAACACACAGAGAGGCAGTATTTGAACTTACCACTAGACAAGATTATCTAACTCCTACTTTAATCACGCATGGAATTTCACCTATTTCAAGCAACAATATCTAAGACCCATGGATCAACAACACTTGCTCCATTTGCTAATTTCACTTTCCTAATTTAACGCACTAGAAAGCTATTAGCTTCGTTTGATTCACTCCCTTGATTTTGTAGAACATGCAAACCCAACAACTGCAGCCTCAACTAACAATAAGTACTTTCTTAAAGCTACCTTGGCACTATATGAATTAAAAAGGATTTTATTAAAGGGTCAATGTTTACGCTTTTCTTTTCAGACAGTCATTGAAACCAAACTTCTTCATTACAGGCAAAAGCTGCACACAAAGTGTACATACTTTTCTATCCTGAACTACAATAAATTCCAGATCAAGTTGTAGGATTTCCATGGAAAGGTTAAGTTGCTGTTTAAAGCTATTATGTAAGCATATGGTAAATGGCTTCAGTAAAACAGTCACGAGTACAACTTAATGGAACTACATTTCATTTTACCCCTCTGTGGTAGATACTCCTCCATTGAAACCCACAATGATTCATCCTCCATGACACTAACAAGGGCTGACGAGTAGCTGAGAAGTAGATTAAGCTACTAAAAATTACTATTTTAATCAACCATGGTTGTACATTTATTTTAAGAAACTCTAGTTTCTACAACTAGTAACCATAAAACTGACCTTTCCTACAACCACATCAACTTCCATACGCTGACGAGGTGTATTACCTATGTACATTTAAGAAATAATATTGAATAACAAATCTTATATCTATTTACATTTCACTTTAGCAAGTGAAAAGCAATAGTTATTTCTAGTTCATTAATATTTTATTTACATAATTCATTCCAATTTCTAACTCAATGGAAGAGTACTTCATTTATAAAAGCATATTTTGCTGCATTAAAGTTGGATTAGACTAATTAGTTACACAAACTGATTATTTATCAGCATAACTTTCCAGGTTTTGGAACAAGAAAATCTCATTGTCTTACAGAACTGGAGGGATGGAACACTTCTGACCTAACTACCACAGACTAGCCACTGAACTGAAGATGTTCAGATTCTCAAGGCAGTAGCACAGAGAGAAAATCTCCTCAAACCAGTTCTAGATGCACTGCAAATTATTTCACTAGCTACATGGCCTGACTCTGGTTAGAGCTTTGGCAACTAATACTTTACTTTCTTGTTTGTAACTGAAGTTGTTTTAGTAAGTTATAGCATATTTAGACCTAAACATATTTGTTTACTCTATATAAACATCTGAAGAATGTAGGTTAGTGATCCAAATTAAAATAAATTTTAATTTTTGTTAATTCATTGTGCCCAAATATTATTTCAGCCATAAATTCCATTTATTTAATAATGCTTTTGTAAGACTTAAACAGCTTCATCAAAAATCATAGACCTCAATTTGGACAACTTTAGCAATTACAAATAAAGCAAATATGCACTTCTAACCTGGTGCTCAGCAAGAAGTGATCACAGAAGGAACTCAGCAGCAACTCCCACTTTTTGACCACAAAGATGATGCCAATAGGTCTTGTTCCTGTAGAAGGAAAGAGAACGTAAGAGAAGGGCAGAAAAACCAGTAAAATTTAGAAACAGTAGCACATGTAAAAAAAAGAAATACTACACTGATGATCTACAAAAGGACAAAGCACCATTAAAGAATAACCCAAAGGATACTTTTTTTTGCTTGTACCATATAATCTCAGGAAGCAGTACATGCCATGTCTTACCCAAGTATCTATAATGCTGAAATAAGTTTCCAAGTTTCTTAAAATTACATGGAAGAGTATTTTAATAACCCATTTAAGCAATTTAAAGCTAACAAATAATTTTAAATGCTGTTAAACTGAAAACTGAAATGGTCTTTTATTACTATTTTAGAAGAATTTTGCTATAGCTAAGGTGACCTAGGCACAAAGGCAAAGAGCAGTCTGCAGGTATGGAGAATTTTCTTGGTTATTTCTGCAAGAGCAGTTGGTGTGACTGAGAAAATCATGGAGACCTTTAGGGTTGCCTGAATTCAAGTTGAGAAAGGCCGCTATACATTCAGTTTAGGAGTTAAAAGTTGTGTTCTCCTCCCAGAGAACACTGACCACTAGGTTGCATCCACTCAATCATTTGTAGTGCAGTGTTTTAAAAGTGATCTGTGGCCATGGCTTGATAAGACTTTTTTCCAATGTCAATGTTAAAATAAAGAGCAGTGGGGAAGCTGCTGCTGCTTACCAACTTGATGTTGCTTTCTCTGTACTGCCAGGGCAGCCCTTTGTGCACCCTTGCAGTAAACTGATAGGCCAATGTTGGGTTTAACTTTGTTCACTTCTGAGAGGATTCACGCTGCACCCCAGAAAGTTGTCTTGGCATAACAGAAAAAGAGGTGATTGCTTCTAAAGCTACTCCAGATTTCAGCCAAAATTTATGTGAAATCATTCTTTAAGCTAAAGCTGCCCAAAGAATATCTTTGGGTTTTGGTTTGGTTTTGGGTTTTTTTTTTTGTTTGGGTTTTTGGTTTTGGGGGTTTTTTAGTAACTGAGGTCACTTAGAGACCATTCACCTCATCACAAAGAAGTACAGGAACAAAGGAAGATGTGCTAATCTTCCTGGAAAGTGAGAGGAGAAAGAACAAGTCAGTTTCTCAGTGCTGACAGGTTGGCGTGGAATTCCACCAATAAGTCAAAAGAAAAGTTGTTATGTTTCTGTCAGCTTTGCACAAGGAAATGATCCAGGAAAGATCAGATGAGACAGGACCACAACAGACAGCAGTTATATTAGCACAGGCTGCAACAGAACTGCAACCAGTTCCCACCCGGCTTCAGAGTTACAACTGAATTCACTTTTAACCAGATGGCCACTCAGGGATCTTGCATTCCCCTCCCCAGTTCCCACGAGGATATTAAAGAAACACATCTCTGTGAGCTTGGTCAGTTCCCTGGGGAGGCACACAACATGGTAACCTATAGCTGAGAATTCTTCCCCTCTCTGAGGCGCAGTGCAAAAGGCTAGTTTTGATTACACACTTAACTGTTGTTTTCTCCCTACATACACACACATACTTACAGATATCTATAAAAATTACAGAAATGTAAACAAACAGTTCACAGTAGATCCTTTCCTTCCAAAGTCAACAAAAGATATTCTGATATTTCCTTCCGTCTGCAAGGAAGAATTATCAGTCTCTGTTTAAAGTGAAGCTTTAAGGAAGTGAGTACACCTATCAAATAGTTCCATATCAGAAAATTGCAGAAAGCCAGTTATAATCATAATAAACTTGCATTTTGGTGCACTACAGGATTTGGATGACATGCACTGATCATTGAGATCAATGTGGTTACTCATGGCTTAAAAAAAGAGTTAGGTAGCTTCTCTGCTTGTGTATGTCCATGACTGAAACACCTCAGATAAAAGACCTTAGTCATAGGATGGTATTTTAAAAAATCAAAACCTTTGTTATTGCGATCTTCTTTTAACTGTCCTGGCCTCACAAAGGAAAAGTCTGCGGTTATTAATAATGCAGTGGAAGTATACACAGAGCACCTCAAAAGTGATCTGAAAATATAATTTTTTTTTAGAAATACATGTCTAATGTTTGTTCATAATATTACTGTCAGATAACTAATATTTGGCAAGAGTTGTCCACTTGGAGAGCTCTGGATCACCATTCAGTTGTTGGTTACTACTATCAGGTCACTTAAAATGTTGACTTAAATGCTGACTTTTAATAATGGAAAAGTTTTTCCTTAGATAACATAGGGATGAAATTATATAAATGCATTATGCACAGATGTATACATACAGGTATATAACCAACAGTTACCGTGCTCATACTTTGCATGTTTCAGCAGGTATTTTGAAATCAACTTGAAACACAGTCTTAAATTACTGTATCTCTTTGCATGAGACACATGAGTTTCACACTACAGTGCAGTATTTTTATCTAGCATTAACACTTCATGATGTGAACGGAAGAGGTTTCTCCTGGGTTGAGAACTTTTGAGTTAGTAAAAAAAATTAAAAATCAAAATTAGCTTCAACATAGACAAAAGAGAAAACACTGGCTACTGAACTGCCCTATTAGTGGAGAGAGTATCAGGCTAGACTCAGGTGACAGCAACTTACTCCACACTTTGCAATCTGCACACAGAGTGACTTCATGCAAATCATTCCACCTTTGGTAACTTAGTTTCTCCACCTGAGACTACATACTAAGTTTTGTATAAGCACTTCCAGATCTCCTGTTAAGAAGTTCCACATAGATGGATTAATAATTTTATTAACAGCAACTAATAACAGTGTTTTAAGGTTTTTGCTGCAACTAAAAATTTCAGCTTCACTAGGGATGATAAATGGCTATGAAGCTAAATCAGTTGAAGAATTGCATCCTGCAGAGAAACATCATTTAACTGAGAAAAGAACAAAAACTCACTGCAGGTAAAATCAAACACTGAATGAAAAACTTGAACAAGAACAGACACTTCATATGCCACAAGGGCAGAGTGGGGGGAGTTTATCTTCCTATACATTTTGCATGAAAAGAGAGAAAAAAGTTACCATCAATTCTCAGTAATCTGTTCATTAAAGCTAAAGATTAACCATGCCATGAATTAATGCAGTCTCAGTAGTGCAAGTCCAGAGCTACATGTCTGTTTTGCTTCCATAATGTGCTCAGCTCTATAAACCTGTTGTTTCTGGACCATATAGACCTGAATCTCAATAGACCTGAGCTGGACTAGAGGTAGGCAGGTTAGCTTCTCAGACTCTGCTTTCTGACTTCCAGAAGCACAACAAACCTCATTCTACTACATTCATTGCTGAGCTGAGTTACTGAAGTAACCCAGACCCAGACTATTCTAAAGCTGCTTAAGTACATCCACATCAAATGTACAGGTAAGGGAAGATTCATTAACAAATCACACCACCACAGAAACACCTAAAATTAATTTTGCGCTATATATAAAGTAATGGGCTTCTCTGAAATCTGCAGAAGGAGAAGCAGAAACACAACCATGGTGGAACAATCCCTTGCCACCAACCCCAGCAAGTATTCATCACACAGGTTTCCTATTACTCAATGTATCCTAACTACCTGTCCTTTCCCATCCTCCTAGATGTTAGGAGATAACTGTAGCTACTACAGTAAACACTCCATAATGCCTGTCAAGATTGAGTCACTTACAATAAAGTTTAGAAACTAATTTATATTTTGGCATTATTTAAAGTTAACTTTGAAGTATGCTCTAACTTCTCATTTTCTTAACCACAGATATCAAATGAATATCCCTGACATAGCATGTTGTACCAGCTGACGGAACACAAATTTCCCATTAAGCTATAGGTAAAACCTAGTTGCTCAAGTCACATTAAGTGATTCGGAGACAATTCATGTGCAAGTCAATTTCTGGATTTCTTCCATAACACAAGCTCACAGGCAGCGCTTTTCTCAGCAGAATCTTCTCCCAAGCGTACTCCCTATATCTGAGGCATTCCGTGTGCCTTGGACTCACAGGGGGTGGAAGCGTTAAGATTAATACAAGCCTGTCAGACTTTTCAGCTTGCCCAGTACCTTTTCAGCTATATACAGCTTTCAAATACACTTGCATAAAACTTTTTTTTTTAAAAGTTAACTTCAGTCCTTGTTGTTCTCCAGGTTTTCTGTGTACCAGAAACAAGTACCACTTCAGAGCTGACATCAGCACACGTGGAGATGTGTCAGCTGTTTACAAGTGCCCAGCTGCACCACATACAAAGCACTACTGAAGTCTGCTGCACACTAGAAACAGCACTGTTAGTTTTGATTAGAGCTCCTTTTCTAATTAATTCTGCTTCATCTTTCCAGACGCAGATCACAGACTCCTTCTCCCTCAC
>NW_010132172.1:0-391 GCF_000699245.1 Pterocles gutturalis
AGAACCCTAGAGTAACTAATCCAAAGTTTAAAATAAAATAAGGTTCAGTCCATCAACATGTCCGGGTCGAAGCAGATGATTAGTGGCGTGACTTTGCTTGCTGTTGGTCAAAATCCTCTACGAGCCTCTTAATATGTGATAGCTTCTTGTGGAGATACTCGCATCTGCGCTTCTCTTCAGGGTAGTTTGGGTTTGACTGTGAAGAGATAAGATAAAAGAAAATCAGGGCTTGAGTTTAATGCCCTGCAGAGTTTAGTATTTCACGTCCTTTGCTTGAAAATAGCCTTGAGCCAGTCTCAGCAGTTACTACCTCCCACAAATCTGGCATTACACATAATTGTTTTACCTTCTGATACTCTTCAAAGACTTCCTTACAAAGGATCTTCAAGAA
>NW_010132173.1:0-6858 GCF_000699245.1 Pterocles gutturalis
GTGATCAGGCATTGGAACAGGCTGCCAAGCGACGTAGTGGAGTCACCATCCCTGGAGGTGTTCAAGAAACGTGTAGACGTGGTGCTTAGGGACATGGTTTAGTGAGTGAGGTGGTGTGGGTTGACGGTTGGACTTGATGATCCTTGAGGTCTTTTCCACCCTTAATGATTCTATGATTTTATATGATGTTTTCTAGAAAGAGGGGATGTACCTTAAAGTTTAGAAGAATGAAGGAATTACTCTTCAAGTGGAGAAGAGCTATTTTTACTTTAGTGTCAAATCCAATGAAGAACTCTATAAACAGTTACAAAAATATCCTATAATAAACTTAATTCTTATTTCCTTAACATTCCAGGGAGCATATCTTTCTGCCTACAAAATGGAGGGAAAAGAAGAGGATATATTTTTAAAAAAGGTAGCTTTGCATTGAATTATTAAGTATTTTTTAAGAAAACACCCACTATTCTTGATGGGAGTGGCTGTATACCATAAATCTGCTGACTTGGGCAGCTTTTAAGAATGCATTCACTTTTTATAGAATGATTTAATTACCTGTGCACTGTAAATTATAGTATTTTGCTATCCTCTGGTATAACTTGTTTTCTGTGGGTAAAATGTAATAACCCAGAAATTTTTGAGAAAGAAATTTTGTTCCCAAAAGTAGGAATGTGGATAATCCTCAACCTCAAGTTATTAAGTCATTGAGGGACTCTACTTGATAACATTTTCTTTCTGGGACCTGCATATCAACATGATGTGTGTTTCATTGATGTATTAAACAACTTTTGCAGATAATCTGCTGGTTATCCATGTCAACCTATGCTAATTTTAGTAGAGGTTGGTTTTCCTGTTCCGTGGAAACTTTCTGTGTAGAGAGCATCCTGATCATGTCCTAGTGGGCTATCAATACCATATTGATATGGCAAAAGTGATTTTTTGTGACTCCTCACTTTATGGAGTTTTAGGGAACAAGACCACTTTCCACATGCAGTTGTGTATCATAGATTCATAAATTCTGTTATCTGATTATTCTTGTAAACTTTGTGTCTAGAACTGGAAGAGTTGCAGCCCTGTAAGTTTGAAGCCACCCATAAAACAGTTAAGTGAATTCACTGGTCTGAAAGGTATTATCTTTCATCATGTTCATCACCCTACATCTTTTAGTACTTCTCTGTATGAGATCAAGGATTTTCCAGGTTTCTGCAGCCTTATTAGAACTCAGTATTAGGAAAAAATGTCAGCTAATTAGCCACAATTTACCTTTCCTCTGTTTTATACTGGTATTTCTTTCATTGTGTAGACCCTACAAGATACAGGTGGTTCTTCTGCTGTTGTCCTTATGTTCTGTGGTTGTTAAAAACGTACTATCTCTTCATATAAATAAAGAAGCTTAGAATTGTACTGTTTTTGATCAGTAACACAATTAAATAAAAACCTTCTTTAAAATGTATCCTTCTCTTTCAATTTAGGTTTTCAAAAGTGGCATTTAAATACATTTGAAAAGCAGTCCTAAAAGTTTTTTATTATTATTGTTTGCTTAAAGTCTTAATTTAAAGTCAGGGATTTCAGAATTATTAAAAATTACTTAGTCTTTTTTTTCTTGTCCATCTCAAAACTTTTTCATGCTAATATGTGCAGCTTTTAGAAATTACATTTATCGTTATCGGTTGGTTTGCAGGTGTTGCACAGTAAGACCTTTGAATTGTAACAGTGTCTTATGCATCTACTTTCATTCTTTGCTGCATTTTTCGTAGAATCATAGAATAGTTTGGGTTGGAAGAGACATTAAAGATCATCTAGCTCCAACCACCCTGCCATGAGCAGAGACACTTTCCGCTAGACCAGGTTGCTCAAAGCCTCATAGGATGTATGAATAAGATAATGTTCAAAGAGACCAAGGATACAATTGAAGTTAATATTTTTTATTTATGCCCTTTTTAATGTTTGATCTGGAGGGCAGCCTACTTTTCTTTACATTTCTATTAGTTGAGGTAAGACAATTTAATGAATGATTGTAAAATCTTATGGTTGAACGCCAGCCTCACAGAAATCTTTATTTCCATATTGATTTCCCTTCCTTCTGAGTCTGCTAGAGCCAAACTAATTAATTTCCCAAGTGGGTTTTGCAAAGTCTGGAGTTATGCCACAAGCAGCATTATTTTTCTGGGTCAAAATGGGTTTGTTTGCTGTACTGAATATGTAGCTTTTCTTGTATAATGTATTTTAATTAAGAAGAGCAAGCTTTTGATAGGCAGAAAGTGTATACTAAGTATAAATGCGCAATTGCATGTAAGGATTGGTCTGTAGTTTCACTGATATTGAGAGTCTGCTCCTTTTGTTTGCTTTTCATTAAATAGGAGTTAGTGGGTCTGATGGTGCTGATCTTAACCAGAAAATACAGTAACGAAGTGATTCCATTACTATTTATCTTCACTTTGATTTGCTGGAAAGGAAAGGGGGGAGGGATTTGTTTCAAATGACAGACAACTTAATGATGTGGATCTGAAACTGAAGTAAGCACATGGAGTCTCCAAATCTGAATAATGGAGAAAAATTTACTGTGGAAGATGGAAAAGAAGTTGACAGGGCTCCCGTCACAGGGCAATCTTTGCTGCTTGGTTTGACAGCAATGTCTCTGAGCTCCCACTTAGACAGCAAACACTCCCAATATAGTAAGCCCTGTCAATTTAAATACAGCATCAGGCTGTTTTGCATCTTTCTACAGCATCCAGACACAGCAGCTGACATCATGCATGTCATTGTAGGTCTGAGGTTCTTTGCATGATGTGCAAAGAGACACTTGGTATTCAAAACCCATGAATAAGTCTGGGCTTCTTGTTCTATTCTGCATATGGACAGTGTGGGTTTTTTATTTCAAATTGCGACAAAGGAAATCTTCACAGGTGTTTACTTTGACTCAGTGTTGTATTGACAAAGCTCTTTATCGATGTACATAATTACAGACATATTTGGTGTCAGGAAGCTAGATGTAGATATCACACTATTTTGCATCCTTTTTCTTCCTTGCTAAGTGAATGTAATTCTAGAGGAGGGAATGAGATTGACAGCTGAGAAAACTGAAGGCCTCATATCTCAATACAAATGTAATTAGGACATTGGCAGTGTATGCTGCTCTGTAACTTCTTCCAACTGGCTCTGGCTAATTTTCCTGATTTGTGAGGTCTGAGGGTGCTAGCCAAAAGGATTGAGCACTAATACTTAATCAAAGATCAGATGTTATACTAGAAAAGCTTAATTTGCCATTATTAATTTGTTTCATTCTTAAGAACTGTGTGGATATTCTGAAGGTGGAATACTAGGTGGGAAGTGTCCCTATTTTAGTTTTTTACAGAGCAGTTAAATTGCTAGTAGAGGCAAAACTCCTTTTACAGTATCAGGTTAATAAAGTTCTCCATTTAATCTTGTTCTATATGCTTCTTAACTGGAATGACCACTGTCTTTAAACATTTACTGGATCGATTAACTTTTTGCATTGACTGCAGATTACAAAACCTTGAACATTTATTGCTAGGGGTTAGGCTTACTTCTTTCTTGCCCCCCCATCTTCCCCTTGTTTCTTGGATTTTATTACTCCTTATTAACTGTGCTTACAAGGTAAAGCCTCAAGCCAGTGTCAAGTGTGCAGGCACATGGGGTAGTCTCTTCATTGTTTTGTGATTAAATTGTTTGTTGACTGATTTACTTTGCAGTGATGCCCCACAAGTCTTTCTGAAAGTTTTATTTTTTTTCTTTGTGTTTTAAAGTACTTTTGCTACTTTCTTAGGAAATTGAATATCCAGTGTAATGACCTCACAGACACTCAAAAGAAGTATCAGAAAGGTTATTGCTGTTTTCTCTAGTACATGGAGAAATCAAGAACTGTTGTTGTACTAGAGTCTAATCACACACTTAATTCTTTGAAATGTTGAAAGTATCCTGATAATCAGTAACTGTCTTTAGTTCTTGTTGCTTCTAAGGGAAATAGAAATGAAATCTAAGAAGAGCAGAATTACAGGATACTTTCAAAAGAATCAGGGAGCTTCCCTCCCTCTCGCCAACCCCCAATTCTTTTTTTAGCTGGTAATCTTTCACACTTAGCACTAACTTAGCTAACCAGACATAATGAACTTCATAATACATTTCGTGGTATATAGTGAACCACACAGATGCATTAAGGGAAGAAATGGTAAGTCTAGAATAGCACCTACAGGAGGCTAGATTGTGCAGGAAGCTCTTCTGGGCATTGCTTTCCCAAAAAGGAGTGTTTCTTTTCTAGTACGCTCTCATGTTTCACTCTAACCTATATAGCAGAGTTTATTTCTGGATCATGTAAAGAGTCTTGGAAGGACCAATGCTGAGCTTACAGGGGTTTGAAATTAAGACAGATCTACAGTCTGCCTCACACCTGGTTTTAATTGCTTGTGATTTGTTCAAACCTTCAGGATCACTGAGTTGCTTTTTTGTTGAATAGATTTTAGAAACTTTTTAGATGTTATCACTACTGTTATTTAAAGGCATTATATAACTTCTGTTCCTAGATAAAATACATTTTAAAGGTACCTTTTTCTCTGAGGGTAAGGGTCAGTGAGAGTGCAGTTTGTATTCAATGTTTCCAAACTCTCTGAAGTATTTTGTTGCTATTGCTTTGTTCTTGAGCACCCAGATAAATGGGGTGTGATAGGCAAAAATAAAACTACCATATGAAGATAAGAACACAACCATAAAAGAAGGAAATCCTTTAGAAGAAAGTAAATAAAATTCAAGAATTTACCCTCTTCTATATCATAATTTGCATATCTACGCATTATAAAACTTGACATTTATAAGCTAGGATTTAAGAGATGTTTGAAATGGGTTAGGGGTGTTGCAAACTGGCTTGTTCTAGACTTGAAATTCTTAATGGAGTTCAAAACTGTTAATTTCCAAACACTAAATTGCAAATGAAGAGTCAAAAATTATCTCAGTGCTAGCTGACTAAACCGAAATGTGTCAGCAACTGAAATGTACTGAGAAATGAGTACCTGTACACTTGAATATTGGCTGTACACTTGAATATTTCTGTTGGCTGTCAGGGTTTGTTAATGTGACTATATAAAAAATCAATCCATTTTCTGTGACGGGTCGTATGGCATCACAATGGAATTGGAGTGACTGGCAGAGAAAAAAAAGGAACAAGAGAACAATATAACAACCTCTCTCGGGTTAGGACCTGATCCAAAGCCAAATTACATCAGTGCAAAGACTTCTATTGAGCTCATTGGGCTGTAAGTCAAGTCTTTAATTCTTAAATGTAAACAGTGTGTTAGCCAATTGCATGGTGCAAGGAAAAGCTTATGCTGAGGGAGGAGCATACTTTGTGCTGTAATTTCAGGCTTTTTGAAATTTTTTACTGTCTTTTGAACACATTGTCTTGACTGTCACTCAGAACTTCCAAGGCAGATCAAGAAGGCATAAAAGAGGGTGCTACATTGACTGCATCAATGAAAGAATTTTGAGAGGAAGTAAGAATTTAATGGAAATAAGGTTATTTCAAAACGAAGCATGATAAAGACAGATGAACACTGAAAAAAAATGAAAGTATGTTTCTGGCAACCACATCACTTTCAGTGTGCAAATTCTGGTTGTATAACAAAGAAATATGAACAGAGAAGGAGTGTATGTAAGTAAGGATTTTACCTTGCTCTTCCCTCTTACAGCGGCATGCACATGATTTAGTGAAAATGATTGATAATTGCGTCTAGACCACTAAAAGAAGGAAAAATCAAAAGACTTCAGACTAGACATTAGGAAGAAATTTTTCACTATGAGGGTGGTGAGACACCGGAACAGGTTGCCCAGGGAAGTTGTGGATGCCCCATCCCTGGAGGGGATGAGGCTTTGAGCGAACTGGTCTAGTGGAGGGTGTCCCTGCCCATGGCGGGGGGGTTGGAACTGGATGATCTTTAAGGTCCTTTCCAACCCAAACCGTTCTATGATTCTATTAATTTATTTAAAGTAGTATGTTAAAATAGTATGTTTATGATTAAGGGACCTCTATTGATACTTATTTTTAGATTAAAACTATACTTTTAGTTCTGTGCGATTCTATATCAGTGGTGGACACACAAAGTTGCTCTATAATAGAGAACAGTTAAATGACTGAACTAACTACAGCTCCACAGCACTGTATTTTTAATAAAACCAGGCATATGCATGTGTTTAATGGAGCTTATATATAATACATGGATGTTCAACTTATTGCAAGAGATAGACATTTGAATTTTCTGCTTCTGTATAATTTAGAAGGATTACTTTGGGAGGGAACTGTATAAAACTTCTCATTTAAGTTTTACTTTTCTCCTGAAATCTGGTTTTTCTTCGGTTGATTTTTCTCAAATGTGAAAATATATCCATGTATGCATAGAGAACACATCTCCATACTCATGTGTTGTAGTTTTACGCTGGCTGGCAGAAAAACTCAATACTGCTAGCTCACCCTCTCCCCTCCCCCCTCCCGGGGATGGGGGAGAGGATTAAAGGGGTGAAGCAAAAAGACTCATGGCTTGAGATAACAATTTCATAACATAACAATACTACAACAAACCTGAAAATTATAATGATAATAATAATGATAATGTTTACAAATGAGTGATAAACAGTGATACTGCTCACCACCCGATGACCAAGGCTCAACGCATTCCCGGCTAATGATCCTGGAGCAGGACAAGTCCCAAAACCACAATCCTGGAACAGAGTTAAGACCCCGAGCGTCTGAGAGAGGGGTGACCTGGAGAGAGAGACGACCTGGAGAGAGAGCAGTTCCAGACAGATGACATCTTGTGGTGGGTTAGCTCAGGGCCAAGCCACACACACCCGCTC
>NW_010132174.1:0-296 GCF_000699245.1 Pterocles gutturalis
CGGCCCCACCACCCTGCTCTGCCTCCCTCGCCCCACGGCTGCCCACCTCGGCAATCCCTGCTCGTCCCAGGCCTCTCTTCTCTTCTCCGCATAACCTCCCTGGGCGCTATTTTCCGGTGTTCACCTGCTTTCCATTCTCCCTGTCCTCTGTGCTGCCTCCTCTCACCCTCTTGTATCCCAGCCGTCCCCAGAGCCCTGGTGACACCTAGGTCTGGCTTGGTGCTGTTTGGTTGTACCTGGAGAGTTTCCCTGTGTCCCCACTGCCATTGTGGCTGGGGGGGAGGAATTTTCCCCAA
>NW_010132174.1:327-15009 GCF_000699245.1 Pterocles gutturalis
ACTCTTCCTTGTTACTTTCTCCAGGTTTCTCTCATTGTGAAGGACTGTGCACTAGGCTTCCCCTTGTTGCCATCTGCTGTTGTGGCCATGCCGCAGAAGGTGCCCCCTGTCACCTTTTATCTGTCTGTCTGTGCATTTATTGTTTCCAGCCAGATGACTAGTCCTGCAAGTTTTTGTCAATAATCACCTCATTTGTTTCCCAGTAACTTTGGCACTGAAAGCTACCCATGTCCTTACTGGGATCCTTTTCCTCTCCTTTTTATTTCCTCTTCAAGTTACATTCCATCACCATCTATTACCTTTCCCCTTTCAGCTTTCTTCCAGTAGCTATTTCCTTCACCATGTTTTTTTTTGCCCTTTTGATCTTATTTTCCTGTCATTAAAATCTTCCTTGTGATCTCACCGAATACTCTTTCCTTTCCACATACTCCTTTCCTTTGTAGACTTGTGTGCTGTCTCCCCCACTTTGTATTTAAATCCTCCAGCTGTGCCTTTGAGGAGAAAGGAATTTAACCCTAGGTTATCTGTATACTTGTCAGTCTTCACTAAGAGGACTCGGATTACTTACTTGGTTTACCTTATTTTGTTTTCATTTGTTTTGCTCCTGACTTCCTCAACAACCTTTCCCCCAGTATATGTGTTCATATATAATCATATACCTCCCCCTTAATACAAACACATACCCTGATGCTAGTCTGGGGAAAAAAAAAACTCTGTCTTGGAAATCCTCCTTTTGGCAGAAGTAGGAGGAATGGTCTGGGGGGAGCAGAAACACTTCGTGGCCATGTAACTTAACTTGGGCCCAATACTGTTTGTGTGAATTGGTACTTAGTTGATAAAGGTTGTGTTTGGGATGCATCATCCTCTTCAGCGAAGTAGTAAGATACTTCATAGTTACCACAGTGTGTAGTTTTTACTCCAGAGGTGATCACAGTGAACGGCTGTAATGTTTTGTATTGATGCTTAGGTGTCTGTTGCATTGACACTTCGGGTTTCTGCTGGTGACTCTACTAGAAAGAAATATTTTCCCTCTGCTTTGCGACTTCTCTTCTTTCTTAGTAATTGTTGCCCAACTTCTTTTATGTCTTTCTTAGTTGCTTTGGTTCTTAAGCTTGGTTACATTTCGCAGGTGTATCATCACCATATGTTTGAGGTGCAATTGTGACACTGGACGTGGTTGTCCCATAGAGGCGTGGGGAACACATTTGATCTCGGGAGCAGTTTATACACCTAACTCTAGAATCCAGGTTCAGTGTGGAGCGTTAACAGCTTCTTCTTTTCTCAGCTGAGTGGACACAGTAACTCGACAGCACCTCGGAGCAACTGAACTAGACTTCTGATCTGAATTACCCCCGGAGGAAACTTTCCATTGCCTTTCCAGGGATCATGTAGGGAACAGTTTCTTAGTTTAGGCACCTAAATTAGGCGTATGCACCCCCTTCCTTGTCTGTCACAATAGGTTTGCTGGTTTTAACTAAATAGTTCTTCTTCCACATTGGTCCTATTTACACTGGTTCCAACTTGCCTTAGAACTTGGGCCTGTTACTTGGACTGTCGGCATAAGAAAATCACATTGCTTTAATTTAAATAATTTAAGTTAAATTGATGCACACCCTTATTTGGATACTGATTTGGAGGTGGCTTTTCTGAATTTAGTTTGTTCTTAGTCTTGGTGTAAGGTCTCACATTCTAGCTGTATTGTTATGGAAACAAACAACTTTTGTTTGAGAAAGTTATCTCATATATTCAGCTTAAAAAGTGTTTTCTTACAATTTACATGTTAAGATCTCTTGAGTACTGCTTTTTATCTGTTGAGTTTCTCAAGTAATGCCTAGTTTTGTGTAGTCATGATTATTTTAGTAGGTCCCAGCTTAATGATGAGTCATATCCTGGGTGTCAGTGGTTGCTTGAATTGGTTATACCTGGAGTCTTCTCTCTTGGCATTGAAGTTTGGGTTGTTTGTTTTTGTTTTTTTTTTTTTTTTAAATTCCTAGTGAATGAAACAGTCTTAGACACTTGCACCTGTACCTCTCTCAACATCAAAAATGTGTATCATGAATGTGAAGTGAAAGATTTGTACTTGAAAGAGTTTGTCAGTGTGTTACAGATAGATATTGCTGTCGTGCATACTACACTTTTCAACCAGGATTTTCTAACTTGCCAAGGGCAGAATCAGATTAAAGCATCCCAGCTGCCTGTAGGTTGATACAGTCTTCCTGCTGCACAGAGCTGAAAGAAGGAAGAGTATGTAAAATTTGGTCTTGGGAGTTCTGCATGTGCTTTAGGAATGCACGAACTTGCTTTAAGCAGATTACGTAGGTGCCAGCATTGGCTTTTTGGCAAGAGTAAACTAATAAAAACTTCTAAATTACTTATTTTCCAAGATAATTTCCATGGAAATAAGTGGTTGTTGGAACCAACATTTAGAGGCCTGGGTAAAACTTGTAACCTATACAGTGTGCAAACTTAAAACTTTTTTTTTTTTTTTTTAAATTTGTCACAGACACCATTGAGTTTCCATTTCTTGTTAAAGGAGGATTTTCAGTCAGCAAAAAGCAAGAAAATGTAATGGTTGGACAATTATAGAGAGCTGTTGAGCTTGTGTACCTAAGTAACTTACTATTTTGTTATGAGTTGTAGGTTTTTCAATGGAAGAACTACTACGTATTGACTCTTGATGTTTTTACAACACTGCAGTTCAGACCTGTTACATACATGGCTAAAAGACTTGGTACTGAGATTGTCCTGAGCTGATGTGCACTGCTGTAGTGCCGTAACTTGTAGTCTTTAACGTGACTACAGAGGTGGAACTGTCAGATTTAAATACTCGTTGCATTATCCAGTGTGAGTAGTTATCTGAGGTTAAATCAGGGAATAGTTGCAGTACAGCTGCGGGCGAAAGCACTGATTTAGGAAATAATGTGTGTCACAGTGGGTAATTTTCTGACAGTTTTTTTTTTTACCCACAGAACCTCTGATGCCACAACAGTGAACTGCTTCATGTTGCTGCCTCACCTCTTATATTTAATACAGGTCAAAGTAAAATATATTTTTTAAATTAAAAAACCCCCATTTATTACATTCCACTTAATCTTGTGTAAAGTTTTTCAAATCCTTCTTCATCTGTGAACCTTGAAAAACATGAGTGATGGCTCCTGTGAAAATAGAAAAATATTAATTCCGTTTTGCACTTCAGGAAACTGATAGAGTGTCATATGAAAATTTTTGCCAGAGTTGGGAATTTTTGTACTTTATCCTCAAGATTACCCTGCCTTCTTTGACAGTTGTATCCTGGACTTGTACAAAAAAGCATCACCAGCATGTTGAGGGAGGTGATTCTCACCCTCTCTTCTGCTCTCATGAGACCTCATGTGGGGTACTGCATCCAGCTCTGGGGCCCCCGGAACAGGAAAGACATGGACCTGTTGGAGCGGGTTCAGAGGAGGGCCACAAAAATGATCAGAGAGATGGAACACCTCTCCTGTGAAGAAAGGCTGAGAGAGTTGGGGTTGTTTAGAGGAGGTTAAATGGAGCTTTGAGCAACCTGGGCTAGTGAAAGATGTCCTTGCCCATGGCAGTGGGGTTAGAACTAGATGATGTTTAAGAGTCACTTCCATCCCAAACTATTCTATGATTCTTGAATAAACAGTATAAATTTGATGTGATGTTCTTCCAAAATCTCAGGAAAAATTGATGTTACCTCCTTTTCTGCTGCTTTTCTTCCCCTCTTGATTGTTCTGGAGTCAAAAGGTTACTGCTATAGCTTTTTCTAGCGGGTATGAGGCATTGCTTGACATCAGCACTAGGAATAAAGGATCAAATAAATTTTCTCCGAGGTCTTTGTAGTTATACAGTAGGTTCAAAAATCAGTTCAATACCATTAACTTCAGGTTTGGTTTTTTTTAAATTAGAAGTATGTAAAGGTGATATAAAATGCTCCTTGTCTTTGGATTTCATTAGATTTGCTCTAGTTGATGTTGCTGTATGTCTAAAACCTGGTGTTACTGTGAAGGAGAAATGGGAACTTTTTATTTACGCATGGGATAGTGAGGATCATGGTGACAGAAAGTTTTTTGCAGTGTGGGCAGGTTCTCACTCTGCTCAGGTAATGTACTGCTCTTTTGAAGGCATGCACATGCTTCTCTTCTTTCATTTTCGTGGAGATACTGGTGGGTTTGCTACTGGGACCCACTGTATTCCATTGATTAATACACAAGGTAGACAAAAGGTTTTTTTTTAAATTTAAAGCAGAGAGCTACAAGAATTTGGGTTATTAGGAATGCAATTTCAGCCATAGTTGAACTCAGAAGCTTCTTGTTTGTATTTTTAATTTTCATCTGATGTGACCTGGCTTTTTGTTGCTGTGTGTTTAGGGTTGGACAATATCTTAATGTGTATTAGAGTTCAGAAGTAAGGCTGCTGGTGTGACCTGAGTTCACCCTGTTTGCTCTGTAATTTAAACTTAATTTGGTATGTAAATGTGTAAGCTCTTCTAGTGTCACAGCAGCGGAGACTGTCATCTGGAAGTTTTATCTGAAGTTTGGAGGGCTGAATTAAGGGAAGAAAAGAGGGTTACAGGAAATAGTTCTTGTTTTGTTAGCTGCTAGTCTTTCTATCTTGCTTTTCATGGTAATAATGCTTGCTTCTGGATAACCAAAGGAGAAGCTTCACTGTACAATTGAAAATTTCTGCATTTTCTTCAGAAAACTGCCTCTTCTCTTATTGTGCTTTTTTCAGAGATAACTTTGGAAAAGTTTTTTTATCTTTGAAAGTGTGCATTTGCTAGAGTGCCATCACTAATAGGAGTGGTATCAAATCAAAATGTGTATGCTTAAGTAGTTTGATTTTGTTAGATTCTAATGCAGGCTTAGCTTTGAAACTTCATGGAGCAAGCTAAATCAACAAGGAACGGGATTGAAGTGTGGCTGTTAGGGAGGTGCATCAATTTTAACTTCTACAAAATTAAGTTAAACTGTTTCACTTCTGTACCAGTCACACCCCTTGCAGTCATTAGAGGTCAAATCTGATTCAAAATTTGCTGAAAATTATACTGAATTTCTGCAGAACCAACTTTTTGTGAGGTGTAAATTCTTTGCCAAGGGCTGTTATAGTTCAGATTTCATAGTTGAACCAGAAAAATCATGTATGAATCCCCCTTCTTTCTAGATTTAAATGAGAAAGTTCTCATTCTTTTTCATCCTGGCTGTGCGAGTGTACCTTGTCAATATTTAGGCATCTGGAATGAAATATGTAGGAGCTGTACTGTTCATTGCTAATAGTGTTTGCAGCGTTGTACCATAGGTAGGAATCTAGATCCCTAGTGGATATATCTGTGCACTTAATGAAGACCTGATGTTAAAAAAAAAAAAGGGGGGGAGTGGTAATTTTTGCAGGTTAGTGATTTTGTCACACGCAGGAGATCAATGTGAGTAACTGCAGCGGTCCCTGATTTGTAGACTGCTTTTACTATAGGATAGTTGCCATCCTGGTTGCTTCTGAATGAAATGTTAGTGTGAAGGTGAATATAGAAGGAATTTCTTCAGTGTTTAAGCCATGATCTTGTGGTATGTTGAACATCTGAAAATGTCAAACTGTTTGCAAGACAAATTGGTGTGACCCTAATTTTTATTCATAAATTGAAGTGGCAAACTACATTGCCTTGGTCAGTTGAGCTCTGTGTCTGAAGTGAACTGTAAGATCATACTAAGATTTTCTTGGTGGAGATCAGTGGGATCATGGTGTTTTCGTTTGGTTGGTTTTAGTTGAAGTTCTGGTGTCTGGTAGGAGCTTTTAGGAAAGCAGTTATGTGTAAGAATTGACCTTGCAGGATCATTAGGGTCTCTAAACTCGCCCAAGATATTCCAGAGTTTCTAGGGTCTTCTGTGTTTCTTCTTGCTAAATTGCATTTGATATGACTCCCCACTGCTGCCTCCACCTGTTTTTTTTTTTTTTTCTTTCTAAGAATAACAAGGTGTGTTGTTCTATCTTCTGCTTGGCATGTTGGGTATCTAGCATTGTGTTTTCAAGGCTTGTCCTCCCATCATTTTACTTTTCTGCATCTTCCTGGCAAATTCAAGAAATCCATCTTCATGTCCTTGGAGGCTTATGTGTACTTGGTTTTTATTGTTGGGTTTTGGCGGTGGTGGTGTTTATTTATTTTTTGTTTTTTAGTGCAGGTTGTGTGTACCTATGATTAAAGACAGAGTGGGAATACTTGAAGGCCGTTTGTCTTGTGTAATCCTTTCTTCCTCCACTTCAGTGAGCTCCTACCTTGACTTGATTCTCTCTGCACACAGTGTTGCTCTTTGCCAAGTCTGCAGCAGCCTTTCTTTTTCCAAGATGTAAGATCTGACTGTAATCAGTGTTTTAAGAAGCTACAAAGCTTATCACCGCAGGCTCAGTTAAAAAACACTGTAGGGTCTGCATCCTGTTTGTAGCACAGGAAAACCTTGAGCCCTCAAGTCAGAAAGACACAGTTTAGGAGTAGTCTAAAAACTTTGTACACAAGGATTACTTGAACAGCAAAAACGTGAACTCTCTTAAAGATGAGCAAAAAACCCCTGAACAGTTTTACTTGTCCAGTAGTGTTAAGGATATTGTTCCATATGTTATTTGCAACATTGATGCTGATGCAGTAAGACTACCATGAAACTTTTCTTCTTGGCAGGATTGTTAATATTGACCAAGGTTTACATCAAGTGCGGGTGCAGAAGGGACAGTTTGCTTGCACAGGTATGTCAGTAAACCTTGTCCAGTCTAGACCTAGCCTGCGTTTATTAGGCAGCATGGATATGTTGTTGCTGTTGTTGTTGTATTAGCTATTGCCTTACTGCAGTGAGATCTCTGTCAAAAGTTGCAGGAACTGTTTGCTCAGGGCAGGCAAGGGTAAAGCTGAAATCAAGTAAAGAAAGAGCATTAAAGAACTAAGAAAAGAGTGCGCAAAGAGAAGTGAAAAAGTGGCACTCTCAGACTTGCTTGGTGCTCTTCTGAGGAATAGTCATTTGTGTTTTGGAAAAATCCTTGTAATCAGATATCCAAATTAAAACCAGGCTTTTAGTGAACATGATCACGCATAATTTAAGTAAATAAGAAAAACATTAAAACTGTAATTCCAAGTTACTTCCATATATTGTTTAAATTTGAAAATAAAGGTGAATTTAAGTGTCTTTCTAGCTGTGAAGAACACATCCAGGCTTTTGTTTTATTTTTTCAACTGGCAGCTGTATCACTGGCACAGGAAATAATGTGGGGGTGTATTCCTTATAGCAGGTTAGATAGAATTGATCAGGGCTGTAACACTCAAGAAGAGAGTGTGGGAAGAATGCTGAAGCCCCGAATGAAGGCATTGTCAGGGAGGTAAAGTAGCAACTGCTCAAGCTTTACACCAAATTTGCCCAACTTGGTATTAAACTGCTGGTAAATTGGGCGTACTTGCTTCTACTCTAGACTACTTTTTGTTTTGGTTTGGTTTAAATGCTGTGCAGAATGCTTTTACCACCCAAAGATGACTTTTGGAAGGGAGGGGTGTATGCGTGCATACATCTGCCTTTTTCTCATAATGAGAACAACTGAATTTAACTCTCTTGAAAATAAGATGAGCTCAAGCTTTTCACACTACATAGAACTCAGTGTTATGGGATTATATAGAGGAACTGAACATTGTAATTTGCATAATTTGTCTCTTCAATATCTTTGATATTGAAAAGGCAGAAAATATTCTAATATTTCTCTTCTGGTACTGATATGATTTCTGGAATAACTGTTCTTTACAGTGATTGTGGTTTCATTTTGCTGGGGCACAGTGGAAATGACTGCTATAGACAGATTCTCCAGATTTTGATTAATTACACATTTGTAACTGCAGGGGTAATTTTTTTCATGTAAATATAGCTGGTCCTGGAGCTACAATGAAATCTGGGTTCTCTGATCCAGAGCAACAGAGTGGAAGTTGCAGCTTGGTCCTGTCCATGAAGTAGGTCACCAGCAAGTTTCCACCTGTTTGGGCAAGAAAGCACAACGATGGTCAGTTTAAGGCTGGCCTTGAGCACAGTTGTGCTGACAGCACTCTGGAAGTTGAGAGATCTCACTAATGTAAAGGTTATGAGTTAATGTTGAGGTTTTAATTTACCTGTAGCAATTCATGGCTTTTGGGAGGGCACCTTGCTCTTGGCAGTTGCATGCAGCCCGAATTACAAAAATAATTTTGAAAACTAAACCAACCCTTTTCACATGCAATAGTATTTCATCTTTTTACTGGTTGGTTGTGTATAATAGCAACTGTGCTGAGTAACAAAGCCTTGTTTTACCCCTCCTTTCTCTATACATGTAACATCGTGGCTTAGTTTAACCACTAAATACAAATGGTTGCTGTAACAACTGCTTTTGCACTTAGTATTCTTTTGTAGTGCAACTTTACTCCTGTTAAGGTAATGGATTATTACCTTTGTATTTTTCTGCACATGAATAAATCTGCAAAAGTTTATAGCATTATTCACCTATTACTTTATTTCCCGACTGTGTTAACTAGTAACTAACTGGAACAATTACTTGAGTCTAGGTAGTGACGTGATTCTGTCATTCAGTATTCATGTCTTTGTGAAATTCAAATTGGAAGCCAGCCAAGGGATAGTGAGGTGATATTGTCAAATGCAGTGGAATTTATTGCTTATAAACAAAAGATATTTCTGTGTAGTGGACTGCATGAGAAAATAAACATTAAAATGAAGTTCTTTTCATTGAAATTAAGTGTGTGGAGAGTTCAGATAGTACCCAGTTTAAAGAACCAAAAGGTTTCTTCTCTCCTGGATTGTAGACATTGTAATCCAAAGCAAGAAAATGACTTCAGTGCTGATTTAGGATCACAGTCAAGGATCACGGGTGTTGAACACAGTGTGTTTCCCACAGCAGAGGCAAATGGCCACTCGTGAACCTTTGTTCTTTCAGGCTTTCAGTTGCTCAGTCGTGGAAGTCTGTCATTATTAGTACAGCAGGAAGTTTGATTTCCAGAAATTAAAGCAGTGAAATGCAAACAAGGTATGATCAGTATTACACTTGGGCATGATGATGCATTGTTCCCATGTGTCTTTAATAACTAGTTTGCTGGGATTATAGAAACAGAATGGCAAGGTTAAATTTCACGTGTGTGTTTTAGAAGATATTTTGCTTGAATTCGTGTTTTTTTCCACCTAAGCTTCTAAGTAATTGTTGCTCATGTAGAAAGAAAAAATGACTACAGAAGCAATTTATGTCTGATTGAAATGAGACAGTACTTGTTGCTCAGATGGACTTAATGAAAATGCTTCGCGGTGTTTTTTAGTTAGAGCTTGAGTTTTAAATGCTTATGGATGGTGTACAGTAAAGGGCTATGAGGGGTGGTAACTTCTGTGTTACTGGAGGAAGACAGATTCATTGACTAAAAAAACGGAAGAAATGTCTTGAATTTAGCTAGTCTTTTTAGAGTCAGGGAGAGAACACAGAAGAAAAGTCCTACAAATAATTTGGGCAGTGGGGGGTGGTCAGGGAGGGTAGGACAGAATCCTTAATCTTTAAAACAGTGTGAAATCTGTAGGGGAACATTTAACAGCCTAGAAGTGGCTGTGACAAAGCACCTATGACATATTGTAGATTCTGAAGGAATATATTTTCTTCTGCTCAAAGGTCAAAAAAAAATAATGGGATTTATGAGGTCTCAGCCTGTACTATTCTTGAAATTATGGAAGGGTTCATATAAGTCTTGGCTGGCAGGCTCCATTACAGGACAAGTTAATCAAAATGCTGTATTCTTGTCTATAGAAGCATGTCAAAAAGTCATTGTGTGTTTCACTGTGTTTTGAGTATTTCAGTGAATGGGCTCTAGGATACAGAATCACAGAATGGTTTAGGCTGGAAAGGGCCTTTAAAGATCATTTATTGCAACCTCCCTGCCTTGGGAAGGGACATCCTTGACTACATCGTGTTGCTGAAAGCCCTGTCTAACTTGACCTTGAACACCTCCAGAGATGGGGCATCCAGGATGTCTTTGGGCAACCTGGTCCAGTGCCTCACCACCCTCATAGTAAAAAATGTCTTCTTATATCCAGTCTAAATCTACCCTCTTTCAATTTAAAACCATTGACCCTTGGGCTGCCACTACAGTCCCTGGTAAAAAGTCTTTTTCCGTCTTTCTTCTGAGCCCCCTTTATATACTGAAAGGCTGCAGTAAGTGTAAGTTGGTCCTGACGTAATATAACTCTGTTATTTGTAGGTTAATTAGAATCTCAAGTCTGGGAGAGTTATTGATAACTGAAGAAAAATAATTATTCTGGTTAATCCTGAATATCCATCAGGGTGCTTGTTTTGAATGATGAGTTACCAGTTGTTTGGATATACTGGAGTTTTACTGTTGTATAGGAAGGAAACACTTTGTAGTAGGATAGTGTCTGCTGCTTAGAAAGATTTTTACTGTTACATTTTCTTATTAGCATTAGAGTTTTGTTGTCAGCAGCACTGGCCTACTGGCCTTAGACAGATCTGGACACTAACAGTCATATTTTGTAGTGCATTGCTGAATTGCAAAATTATGGTCTTTGGTTGCAGATCTCATAATGGATTTCTCATTTGTGTAAATGAAAATATTTCAATTAAATAATTCTTTTTGAATCTTTTTAGTGTGAATGAATTTGGACAGTCGTATAATGTGTGTATTTTCTTTTCCTTTTGCAGATTATCTTCCTGAGAAACATCACTTTTTGTGTGTAAAGAATATCTTACGGAGTTGCTGCAGCTGAGTTTAGAATGTTACTTGACTTGTGATTCTAATGGAGGAATAACCAGATCTCAGGCTGCTGCACTGGAAGACTTTACAGGAAATACAAAATGTCATCAAATAGGAGTCAGAACCCGCATGGACTTAAACAGATTGGTCTTGACCAGATATGGGATGACCTAAGAGCTGGAATTCAACAGGTTTACACCAGACAAAGTATGGCAAAATCCAGATACATGGAACTCTACACGTATCCTAATGCCTAAGCCTGTTAGTACTTTCACTGTTAGTAGATTAGAGAAAGCTTTTTACTTTTCCAAACTCAAAATTGCATCAGAACTATTTGACTTAGTGGCTTTAAATAATATGTTTTTGTTTTGAAGATTAGCCTTTTCTATTTAATTGTACTGGTAAATAAGCAGGAACATTCTGTTGTCGGGAAAACTGTCTTCGTAATTATGGCTACCTCTGAATTTCACGTTTGCCTACTGTTATCTCTGACAAAGCAGATTTTTAAAGTGGTTTTATTAGTCGGTCTAATTTTGGGTTCACAATACACCAAAAGAAAACAAAAGTTCTTTTTGTTAGTGTCTGGCATTATGCTGCAGGTCTTATTGGTAATAATGTCCAGTTACCTGGGAGATTTTTCTACTGTCAGCCTCAGAGCAGTGCTTCACTCTGAGTTGGTTTTACAATTTTCCAGCTGGAGTGAGAATGCGCCCAATGGATTTCTGTTGGATTCCTAGCTTGGATCAGAGAGCTATTGAAATTTTCTGGCATCTCCCCATTCTGGGAGTTGTTATAAGATGCTAAAAGGGGGTTGTGTTTGTCCTTGTATGTGTGTACTATTTGAAAGAGTGGAGGAAACTTGTTTCTGTCAGATAGTAGTGCGTAAGGATCTTTTATCACTAATTTGAAGGAGAGATGTGCCTCTTGCTGTATTATAGCGTCAGTGTTTGACTCCAGGACTTTGTTTGGAAAGTGAGAAGTCCTTCTTTTATGTTCCATCTATAAAGTGGTATGTAAATGGCATTGATGAGGCGACACCTCTGGTTTGCATCTTTTGTGTTTTCACTCTTGTAGCCTTGTGTTGCTCAGTAGAGTAAGCATGGCTTAAGAAAATGGTGTTACAGCGAAGTGTGTAGACGTATGATAGAAGAAATTATGACTGGATTCCTTTCCTATTTTTCTTTAAGTAGTTTTGCTATTTTTCTTTATCAATTTTTAGAGGTGTTTTTAATAAATATTATTGTTCTGATACGTAAGTTAACGTTGAAAGCTGTCGTTGACAATAATTTGGAATTGTGTATCAAATTTTAGTCTGTGTTAATTTTTTTAAAAGGACAGAGCTTTTATAAAAGGGGAGATTGAAGGCTATAAAGTAATTAATTCTGTAGTTCTTTGGACTTCCTAAGGAGATAGAAAAGTTTGTTTTCTGTATGTGTAATCTCAGAGTTGATGTGTAATCTTATCTGTGCCTGCAGAGTCCATGCTCCTGGAGGGTGGGGAGGAACCCAAAGCAGTCTGCTGACTCTTTCTACGATACTTCTTTAATAGTGCTGGAAAGATGAAATTACATTTGGTTTAGGGTCAGAGTTTTCCCTAAGACTGATTTCTTGCAGGGCTACATTCACTATTGTTCTTGACTGAATGAAACAAGTCTGCGAAAGTTGAATGTCTGATAGAAATCTGACATGTAGTAGAACCTCTGAGAGAAGTTTTTTCTTCTGAGTGCCTTTAATATGTTCCTGTTTGAGTTCTGTCAAGCAGGGCAGCTAAAGACTGAGCACTTCTTACAATGGGAATGTTAAAACGCTTTTTTTTTCCCCCTCCTTATGATGTTCTCAAGTATTCTTGCAATGAAGCTGTAAAAGGGATATATTGTCTATTAACGACTCATTTCCTTCTTGGTGTTGCTTCAAGGAGTTGTTCGGACTGAAACTAAGGATGGCTTTTGTTACTTTCATAAGTCAGTTAATTTTGGTGGTTGACTTTTATTTGTGGATTAATTTAATAGTCTGATAACTCGGCGATTAGCCGGTTAGGCTAAGAGTTTTTAATCTGCTGTGAAAAGAACAATGTACTTTGCATCCTATAGCAAGTGCACACATTCAGAAAGATTACTTCCCTTTCAGAGGCAGTACCTGTAACACATTTGCTCAGTCTTTGCATACAGCAAGTCTAGTAGATGGACAGACTTTTCTTTCAGGAAGCACTGCCTATCAAACAGCTTGGTTTGGAAAGCAAAATGGATGTAGGTGAGTTTCAGCTGCAGTTGTAGTTGGTCTGAAGAGCAGCCCTACTTACAAGGATGCTGGATGTGATGGCAGTTTGGAAATCGTGCATAGTGGACAGTTTAGTCTTCTCACATAATCTTTTTGTCCTTTCCTTTTTTCTGTTGTGTGGTTTGGTGTTTTTTTTTTTTTTTGTTGAGGTGTTGCTGCTGGAGTGGATTCCATTTCATGCCTCTAATTTGTAAGAGGAGGAGAACCATGCATACAGGCAAGCCTGCCTTTACTCCTGTGTCTGGTGTTGAATTTTCAGTCAGAATTGATGGGAGATGTGGAAGCTTTTGTTGTCCCTTGTTCAAGTGAATCTGGGAAAGAATTGGAATTGTTAGTTAAAGAAGACTGTTTGGACTTCCATCGTACCTCCATTCATTTTCTTTGTTCAGAGTGTCTCCTTTTGTGAGACACTAGATTCTGTCTCTCTCTCAAGCTAGAGCTTGTACTTAAGGTTTGGGGTTGTTTTTTTTCCCTTCATTCCAGTGGGAGAAGAAAGAGGTTTGATTATTCCAGGGGTTTTCTAGATCTGGGAATACTGAAGAGATGAACCAAGAAATTTTGTTTCTGAATGGTGGTTCTCAAAATTCTTGTCCCTACTTCTAATTTAGATTGATCTGTGCTTCTGATTGCAGGGTGTATTTTTTGTCAGATCAGATGAGCACCAAATGTTTTTGAGTGCTGTATATATTGAGAATTTACAATTTCCATACAGAAACAGAAATCCTTTAAGAATGGTGCTTGCTGTGGAAGATGAGACTGGGATTTTTTGTTGTGTGGTTTGTTGGTTTGTTTTGGTTTTTTCTTTCCCATGTGTGGGATTCTTGAAAGTGAAATCCTTATCTGGATGCCTTTCTGTCCCTTACCCAGATAATGAAATAATTTCTAGTACTAAAGAGCCTAATAGCTTCTGCAATAGTAACACCTTGTGAGATTTCTAGGAACGGTAGACCTAACAGCATTACTAATGTTGTGAGGGAAGGGCCTTTTTGCCCTATTTTTCCTTTACTGACAATTAGTTTGGAGGCTGTTAGCAATAGGACTGGGTTGTGTAAGTCAGTGGTAGAGCGGTGGTAAAGTCACTGCTGGAACTCAGGAGGACAGTAGCAGGTTTTGGTACACTGTGCCTGAGAGGGTGGTTCACTCAGAGTAATTATGTACTTTATGTAAAGGGCAAAAAGTTCAAGCTGCAACAAGAAAAAAGAACCCCATTTGTTAGCAATTAGTCGAGGAGTAATGAGATTGTAGTATCAATGTGTACAGAATATCTCTCTGTGGCATTTACTCTATTTGGAGGAAATTGAGTCCGTCAGAGAGAGAACTGTGCTTGCATGTAGCGAGATGTGAGCTTCTGTTTTGAATTGTTGGTAGAAGACCTATTAGAATTATTCTTCCTCAACTTGCTCATATTGCTATAAATCACTTGTCTTTATGGCCACCACTTCTCAAACTCCATTTGGCAATGATAAACTATTTGTACATCTTTTGTTTTTTTGGTTTATTGGTTTTTTTGCAGAAGGTAATGCCTGTTTTTCAAACTAATCTTACAGTGAGAATCACAGAATCACAGAATGATTTGAGTTGGGAGGGACCTTAGAGATCATCCAGTGCCACCCCCTGCCATGGGCAGGGACACCTCCCACTAGCCCAGGTTGC
>NW_010132174.1:15254-62149 GCF_000699245.1 Pterocles gutturalis
GACCCTCCCCCAGCCTCCCCCCCCCCACCTCTCCCAGCCTGTCCTCACAGGGGAGGTGTTCCAGCCTCTGATCATCTTCGTGGCCCTCCTCTAATGTTGTGTACATGAAAATCGTACTGTTGATTTCAACAGTTCCTATAGTAGCGTTGAGTAGTTGCGTTTGGCATAGTTATCATGCAACTCTTATGTGAAACTTTAAAGTAAAATGGATGAATTGACTATGACTTAAAAATTGCTCAAACCTTACACCTGTAAATTGGATTTTACAAATGTGTTTCTTGTATTATTGTTCCATTATTAGCCACAGTAATTATTTTCAAAAGTAGTTGCTTTAAGTATTTTGAAGTAAAGTCAGGTAAAGGCTAGGTTGTTCTGTCACATTTCATTATTTTATGAAAAATCTTTTCCTTCTTTCTGAATTTGCTTATTGTTATTCAGTTTTGTTAACTTATTTTAACAAAATGGTAGTTACTGATTATCCTTCAACCAAATGTGAGTAATTGTACATCACAAAAGGTTACTGTAATCCGTGTTATAAACTGGTTTTTTTTTCTCAGATATTAGCAAGTGGTAAAGGAAGAGGTTGTGTTCAACATTCAATAATTAAATGTAGTATGCTTATATTTTAAAAATACCAGGTGACTCAAGCTAATCTGTCTGTTCACGAACTACAAGGTGTAAATCCATTTAACATTTTTTTTTTGCCTGTGGATATATTCAGCACCAGTAGTACATGTTGCCTGAGCAAAACCATGAAGCTCTTCTCTTGGCATCCATTTGCCAAGGTCTTTTGTAGTTGCTTCTATTGCAGTCCTTGTCCTAGTGGCTTTCACTTGAGTTCCTGTAGGATGTTAGATCAGCAGACTTATACTAAAAATGTGAGAATCTTTTCATTTCTGATTACATCAATCTGTTATTAGCATATTAGCAGGCAGCATGGTATGTGTTTTTTTTTTTCCTGAACATCTTATTATGGTTTTTTTCTATACAGATAGAAAAATATACAGGTAGTGATAATATACAGAAATATACAGAAAATATACAGCAAGATATACAGGTAGCGATAATTGTATGAGGTTGTGCAGATTTATAAAAACTGCTGCTTCAGTTTGAAAGAAGTGCAGGATATGTTTATATGAGTATGATCAGTTCCTCTTTTTTTATGTTCTTCACGATGATCACTTGCTGTTCTACTTGCTTTTTATAGTAACCAAGAATATTCTGTACAAAACCAACTTCTGTCAATGCAAAGAACTTTAAACTTAAAAGCAACCTCAGTTACTGTGGTTCTTACACTTCCTGGACATTATGCATTTGGCTTTGAAAATTTGTGTTTTCCTTGTAACTCGGTGCTTCTCTGATTCTTTTTTGAGTTTATGCCATGAAGAGGGAAACGAGAAGTTATCTGTTAGTCTTCAGATGGCTTTTGCTGGAAGCTTCTCCAGTCTCAGGCTTGCAGAAACACGTCTGAGGCTCAGTTATGCCTCGATTTTCACAGCAGCTGTGTGGATGATGCTGTAATAGCTCCTTCAGTCTCTGCCTCGGTCCTTCCCGAACTAAAAGGGGGATGGTTTAACAGGGCAGTTGGATCTAATCTAAAGACTTAAATGTGTAATTGATTTTAGGATGAAGTGTATTGAAACACAAATGGAAAAGGTGTGGGGTTGGGGACAGGGTCTTAATTTTTTTGTTTGTTTGTTTTCTTTGAACTGCTTTGGGGGGGTAACCCTTCCTTACTGGATGACCAAGTTGCTGATACCTCACTGAAAAGGATTTAAGGTTTCTGGGTTTTTTGTTTTACTGCTGCTCCTCACAAAGCTGAAGTGGGTGTTTAAAGCACTTGTTCTGAAAAGTGCTTTTTGGCAACTTCATCGTTTCCAAAACTTGTGCAAAATTCCTTCATCTGTTTGACTTATGAAACATTAAAGTCCCGTGGGCATGTCCACTTCTCTTAGCAACTTTACTTATGCACGAGGTGATTTTTGTAAGGTTCGCGCAACCTCATCTTCTGAGCATACAGGAAGTGAAATGGCTTTAATCGTTTCAAAGAGAGTATGTAAAGCTCTTCTCTGGTAAATATGTTGCTTGTATTTTAAATGGTTTTACAAGAATACAAAACTTCCGTAATCTTTCTTCCCAATTTCTCTCTCAGTGTTTTCAGTAACTTTATGCTTTTCTTGCATGCCTTTGGTGTAATCTAGGAAAATACAAATTTTTGACAAAAGTGGAACTAATCTTAACTTGTTCCTGTAGGCCAGCTGCTGAGGTGACAGAGCACTCAACATAGAGTTAATTACTGCTTAAGATCTGTGAAATAGCAAATTTATGCCTAAAACTGATCTTTATAATAAAGAGACTGGAAGTAATGAGAGAGAAATTCTGTTTAGAGTGTTGTTCAGCTTTTGTTATTGTTGTGTGCTTCCTTCTTTTCAAAAGCTTTGTTGCAATTTCTCTCTGTCCTATAGTTTTGTGCTACATTCTTTTAATTCTGCTTCCCTTTCAGTTCCTTTTAATTTTACATATCTGTTCCTCAAGCAGACTTATTCCAGTTATGTTAATTTGTCAGAGTAAAATGGAAAAAACTGTGCTGCTGAAAGGGGAATCGGTTATTACCTCAGCAGAACTGTTTTCTTTATGAAAAATTTAAGATTAGGGACTCATGCAAAACTGAGTAATTTACGCCCATCAGTGTAAAATCCGAGTGTTTTCCTGTTGGTTGTTGAATTACAAAACTGGTACTTGTCTCACATAATTTCTGTTTGCGCTTGCTCCTGAAGGAAAAAAAAATGCTGCATGGAGTATTTTGGTACTTTTGTGGGGTGGAGGGTAGTTTAGAGGTGACCACGGCACGCTCCAACTTGTATTTTGATGGCATACTTGCTCAAGAAGTCTATGTGCTACTTCTGAAAGAGTCTGTTTCACTTCCCCTGTGCGGACACAGAAGTTCAGCTCTGCTCAGCAAAGGATCTGGGAACAGGGTGGTTAGTTGTAGTGACAGTCACTATCGCGGTCCAGATCACATGCTACTGGAAAAGTGTGTGGCAAGTAAGCCCTCCAGGTGGGTTGTGTGTCAGGATTGTTTCCTTCAGTGGAAATTATCTCCTACAAGGCCGTAAATTCGTTACAGCATGACAGCATGGGAATTTTTTTTTTCCTTTGCACTGCCCAGCTTTAGAAACTAAGTCAAGGTTGTGAAAAGCAGTGTAAATGATATTGAAGGCAAAGGTGGTAAAATTAATTTGTCTTTAGCTGCTTCTTGTATCACATTTTGAAGAGTTTCAGAGAAGAATGAAGTTCTGAAAAAGATTTTTCATCTTAAACAGCACACTGCTGAATCAATTTATAAACTTCCTTGCAGTCTTCTACCTCAAAGTGTAAATTTTCCTTCACTGTAAGGAAGGTGTAGAAGTTAGAGGAGATTGATCTTGATCTGTTATTCCTGTAGATGGTTTGGCTATTTGCTGGGCCAAATGGGGATGAGTGCAGTGGGGACTTCGCTGCAGTGCAGACTATTCTATTGATGAATTAACTCCTCTACTGGTAGTGTGCGATTTGCTGTGCAGAATTGTGCAAACACTCACAGAAGTGTTTCCTAATAGCTTGTTGGATATATATATATATGACTTCCAGCATACAAAGCAGTTGAGGGGTTTAGTTTCCCTTCTGCAACCAAGAATTCTTGTCATAGCATTCCCCTTATTCTTAGATGGACTGTCATGTACTTCGTGGAAAGCAGTACAAGTCTGATTTTGTTTTGGATACGTCAGTCTTTCTGTCAGTGGTTGACTTTAGCAGATGGGGACACAGATTGTAAACAAAGTGCGAGAGAGTGTTCTGTGTATAATATGGCAAAAAACTAACTTCAGTTTGACTTGCATGGAACAGCTAAACTAAAACATTTCAAAAGTGCTGTCTTGGACACACTGGCTAGCAAGTCTCAAGCGAGAATAACAAGTAAAGATGGGCATTACTGGGCTGTTTTTACTCCCATCTCTGAGTTGATTACTGTCAGGCATGGACAAATTAGCTCAGTCTCTCAGTGTTTACTTTACAAGGAATCCTAGTTTTAATAGTAAAAAGTATGGGGTTAGAAAAAGGCTTATGGCTTCTAACCTTGGTGTCTTGTTTTTCTGAAGGCCGTTGTGGTTATTCTTGGAGAAGAACAGAAAGAATATCTTCATCAGGCAGTATTCACAAAAACTGCAAGAATTACCTGTCATCTGGACAATCCTAATTTTTTTTCAGCTTGCTCAAAGCCACTTGGGATAGGAGTAGTTAGGGGAAAAAGGAGGCAGGACTGAGTAATGGGTATTTATGAATCAGCCCCAAATTCCTTGTGCTGTGATGGAGAGACTTTCCATACACAATTCAGAGGACCTTATATTAAATATTTTAAAGTTAAGCTGTGAGGTAAGCCCTGCTTTTCTTCTCTGTGAAAAGAAGGAAAGTTTTGTATCTAGAGAAGAATTGTTATGCTGTGTGGCGTTCCTCACTTGTGAACAAGTACCTGTGTATAGACCGTTCGCAGGCTTTCTTTTCAGTTTGACACAAAGACCATGAACCTTGTTCCTGGTGGCATGCAGGACACTGATTCTGAGACCCAGTTTAAGGATACAATTTGTCTGTGAAGCTTTTTTGGAAAGAAATCACAAGAGAGTTAACTGGCTATTTTAAGAGATTTTTCTGCTTGAGTTCTACTATTTAAATACTAGAAGCAAGTCTGTTCATACTGGCTGTAGTGCATCATATATTTGGGGTTTGTCATTCCATTGGCATTTAATTGTGCTGATGTCTTCCGTTATATTGCACTGATCTTTCTGAAGGGAAAGATAAAAGGCAAATCTTGGCAACATATTAGTTTCCTAATACGTGGCATACTGTGGAGGAAGCCTGTCTAGTGGTTAAAGCTTGTCCTGTTAGTTAAAACACAAGTTAAAACCAAATTAAACCTTCTGGATTGCTTAATGCAATGTTCTCTAACAAGGGATGTGACTCAAAAGCCTGCGCTCAGACTTTCAGTAGAAGCACTCGGTAGCTTTGTTCCTTTGGCTAAGTGTTTGCCAGGTGAGTCATTGGGGTGATTTTTGTTGTCAGATCTAAGTCCTCATCAAGTTGCATTTTAATGCTGCCAAGCTAGCTTATTTTCCTTCTTTGCAGAGTGCAGTTTCTTTCAGGGTGCTTTCTTATTTGAAGTATTTTGGGCAATGTGATTTCTTCCATTTAGTGCTTTGGAAGAATTCTGAATATTTGAAAGTTTCAGATCAGAAAACAAAATGTTTTCTTGAAATGTTGTGTTAACAGCTACAGAAAGTCTTCTAGGCTGTATTAGTATGAGAGGGAAAGTTATTGCTACGACATACTTAATTATCTTGGGATTATACTTGTAGCCTAAAATTGGGTTTTGGTGAATCTCATCACTGTTCTGGCGTGCATTTGAGTGTGTGTCTTGCTATTACTGCTTTCTAGGTTTGTTTCCTGTCCCACAGTCGTAAATGGCCAGATCTTGTGTACAGGATTGTGCTTGAAATAATACAAAGATGTTGTGTTTTTAACTAGTGAATGGTACTTGAGGCAGTATAACACATCAAAGGATTTCCATTTAAACCTTTAAAAGAATCTTATCGGGAAATTCCACTGCTTTGTTTTCTTGGTGGTCTTGTTAAGTAAGCAATAGGTAAATTTGATGTCGGTGTTGGTATTTGTAGTGCACTCGCAGTCTGACACGTCTGCTGCAGATAATTCTGCTGAAAATTACTTCATTTTCTTAGCTTTGGTTTGATGCGATGTGGGCTAATGCGTCTTGCAATGTATTATGGTTAAGTCGTTTATGGTAATGTAAAAATAGCTTATTGTAATTAACATACTGGTTTTTGTTGTATTTTTAATGTCTCATGCCGGCACATAGGTATTCCTTAACTTTCCTGTCAGTCATGTTTATAACTACTGTACTAGTGTACACCAGTCTAATCAAGCACGTGGAGCTGGAGTACCTCCTTCCAAATCCAAAAAGGGCCAGACACCTGGAGGTGCTCAGTTTGTTGGTTTGGAATTGTACAAACGGCTAAAAGAATTTCTGAAGAACTACTTGACAAATCTCCTTAAGGTAAGATGGGCTATTAACTCAATCTGGGTTTGTAGTAGCAGTACGGGCTGGGTTGAGAAAAGCTTGCATCAGCAAACCCAGAGGTGTATGCAGCCACTGGAAGTAAACTGAACGATCTTGAAATTTGCATTTGTCTCCATTAGCCATTAGAAAGTTTTGTGGGCTTTACCTTGGGCATAGAGCAGTCCCTAAGGGTACTTCTGAGCTGGTTTTCCTCTTCAAGCTGAAGTGGCATTTCTGTGTTTTATAGAAGTAACCTTATATGCCATATTAAGCTGTATGGTAGCTTGACTTTCTAAGCAATGAACCAGCATATTAGTAATGCTGAAAAAGTGGTTGCCTGTAATGTTGAAAATGCTTCCTGGTAGCCAGTACTTCAGTTTAACAAATAAACTACTAAGAGAGCAGGATGTTGGACTGGCTTTGTAAGAGAATGGTTCCTAGTTATTTTTGGAAAGGAACTGTGCTTTTAACTTTAGAGATTTTAATTTTGAGCAATAGTAAAAGAATTCTCGATGTCCTACCAAGTTTGCTGTATAATTAATTTATGAAGCTGCATAAAGGTGTCTGAGGTCTTATCCAGCATGCACTCCTGGCTCATTCCCTTGTCCATTCAAGCTGTAGTGATCCACTTTGGAAAGATACTTGAGCTTCCACATGTTGCAGCTTTATTTTCTTTTTTTTTCTGGAACAAGAACAAATAGGATGCCACACCCATTTCCAAGAACACAGTGTTCCATTTACTACCAGTGTTCTCATTTCTAAATCTCCTACTGGCCTTGTGCTTTATTAATGTAGAAATAAATATATTAGTTCTATGTTTCCTATAAATACATTGCGTGGTGTAGATTTATTACCCAGTCAGTTTGTACACCCTTATATACCTTGGTTGTGCCTTAAAATTGCCCGACAGTACTGGCAAACTTTTGTTGTTTCAGGATGGTGAAGATTTGATGGATGAGAGCGTGCTGAAATTCTACACTCAACAGTGGGAAGATTATAGGTTTTCAAGCAAGGTATTGAATGGGATATGTGCCTACCTCAATCGACATTGGGTTCGTCGTGAGTGCGATGAAGGTCGTAAAGGAATATATGAAATCTATTCGGTAAGTCGCTTTTGGAAGTGAGTGACTTGTCCATTCCATCTGTCATGTTTGCATTATCATCTTGCACATTGCTCCATGAAACTTGTATGAAGTTCACAGAAGTTTTGAAGAAGTGGACAAAGTAGAAATCTCCCCCCTTTCCATACCCCCACCCCAGTATATTTGTAAAAATTCTGTGCGATGTTCAATCTGCCTTGTACATATTGAGACTACCAATATTAGACCGTCAAGGGTGGTCTGTTGTCGGTGTGCATGAGCATGGCCTTGGCATTCTGCTTAGAATTCAGGCAAGTGTTTCCAATATAAAATGGAGAAGCAAATTGCATTTTTTTTCTGTTGACTTCAATACATCTCTACAAATTTTTTAGCATCCAAGCTGCTAAGATTCAGTCAACATTTGGTTTGTAATACAAGTTATTTTGGTACAGTTCTGAAAGATTGATATGTGATCTTGATAATTTTTTTGTAATGTGAAGTAATGTAAACAAGGGAAGAACATAGAAGTTTTGTATCTCAGATATCTAAAAGTACTTTTTTTTTTTTTGTTTGCAAAGGATAATTATTGTTCTTACTGGTAAAGCATTAGGAAAGTGATGTGTTGTTTTACTGTTTCACTAAAATAACTTTGCATATGGTAGAAAAACAGTTGGTATCCTTACTTCCCTCGCTCTTAACTTCACTAGTCTAATGCTAACGGACTGTGTCAACCTGAAATCACCACCAAAAAAAAGCTGTATCTTGCCAAAGTAACTTGCAGGGTGTTTTAGTTTTTAGTTGGCAGTGGATCACTGTCAGAAAAGGAGACATCTTAGGTAGAGTTAGTAATAAAGCAAATGATAAATTTATTATGAAAGTCTTGTTGCATGAGAAACGTGTGTGCCAAATTACAATAATTTTTAAAGTTCTGATTATTCAGCATACTACATCAGCTTTTCGTAGGGAGTTATCCTGCATGTATATGTGTATATTAAAAAAATATTTATTCCATTTTTCATCTCCCTTTCTTTGCTTCTAGCTTGCCTTGGTGACCTGGAGAGACTGCTTATTCAGGCCATTAAATAAGCAGGTATATAAAAATAACTATAGGGTTAATTGTATATATTGTTAGTAAGTGTTCCAAGGAGAATTTGCAGGATGGGTGGGGGGAGGTGGACCCAGAAAATAAAAGGGAGCCTTCTGCCTTTCCTTTGTGATATTAAAAAGATGAAGCAGTTGGGGGGAATGGGCCTTTCCCTGTGTGTGTGTGGTTGAACCTTGATGCCAAGACTGTTCTGTTACCGCTTTGCTGAGAGGACCCTTGGCTTTTTTTTTTCAGAAGAAGCTAAGGAGGCTAGTCTTAAATGAAGTAACTACTTCAGCTGTTTGCAAGCGAGGCAGGAGTACAGGCTGACAGTCATGTCTTAACGTTCGAGAGTCAAGATTGTGTGAGAACAGATAGTGACAAGCTTGGAATTTTGGTCTCTTCTAAAGTTACTGTGAACACTTATGTTTACACTGATGCCTGGGAGATTCAGGTCAACCATATATTTTTAATTTTTGAATCAGCGAAATACAAAACAAGACATTCCATCACAACAAAATATTATATTTATGTATGTTAATTTCAGTCTTACTTATCAGTACTTCATGAGGAAAAGACTGTATTATACTCTGAAAATATTAGCTAGATTTCAGTTTAGAGGAACAGTAATTGCAACACATTACCTACCAGCATGAGCTGATAGCTTTCTGTAAGGTACAGGTGGTTAGTTAAGCTCTGACTGCAAAGTTTGCTTGTATTTCAGGTATAAAACAAAACAGAAGTTTGGTTTAGAAGGTGCTTTGTGAAATTAAAAAAAAAAAAAAAAGACAATCACTTTAAGCACTTTTGTCCCCTAATCAGACTGTAGTTACATAGCAGAACTTGAAGTTGTAGCATACTCTGTGATGTCTGTAGGAATTTTATATGTTCAGGTGTCCTTAGATTTTGTTCTCAAGGGGCTTGACTTGGCTTGAATATAGAAATACACTCCTGATTAGATACTGTGCTTGACTTACCAGCTGCTTTCTCTGCACTGGACTTAACTTTTAATCCTTATTTTCTAAGGTAACAAATGCTGTGTTGAAATTGATTGAAAAGGAAAGAAACGGTGAAACTATCAACACAAGGCTGATCAGTGGAGTTGTACAATCTTATGGTAAATGAGTTTTATTTAAGGTTTTATTACTCTCTTAAAAATGAAAATACATCGCCTATCAGAGCCCAGAAGTAGCATCCAACCTTCTTGGATGTCCAGGAAAGATTTTTATGGTAAAATAAACACAGTTATATGTTTAACTTCATGTTTGTAGAGACACTTGACACAGTTTCCGTTGATTACATCATACTTGTAAAGCTTGAAAGTACAGGTGATAGGCAAGTCTATAAATCAGTTATTTAGGAGCTAATTCTGGAAAGGGGGAAGCATAGTAGTTTACAAAGCAGAGTGGGATTATTTTTTACCATTTGCATGAAATTGAGAGTTTTACCATGCAGATTAATTACCCATTAAAAAAACCTATAGGCATATAATTTGTAACTCTAAGAGATAAAAAATGGAAGGGGAATTTGAACTGGCTTTTGAGATAATGAAGTTTTCCAAATCCTATCATCCATTTAGTAATGTATCAAAAAGTGCAGTTTATGTGAGTAATGTCTTGTGATGCTTGATTTTGAAATGCAAAATAAATGTTTATTTTTTAAAGTGGTGCTGATACTGTCCCAATTGATTACCTTAATGCAAGTTAGAAGGAGGGTATCTGTTTATTTGCAAGAGACCACTTCATAAAAGACAATTTTTTCATTGCTTGGTCTTTTATTTTTTTTTTGTAGTGGAGCTGGGGCTGAATGAAGATGATGCATTTGCAAAAGGACCTACACTAACTGTATATAAAGAATCCTTTGAATCTCAGTTTCTTGCTGATACAGAGAGATTTTATACACGAGAAAGTACTGAATTCTTGCAACAGAACCCGGTCACAGAGTACATGAAGAAGGTAAGTTATTTAATAATCTTTGTGATTATTTTCTAGATGCAGATCTTTTTTTAGAGGTGAAGTAATACAAATTCTTGGCTTTTATTACCAGGTTCATAAAATGCTGATTATTTTGCAGAAACAATTAGCTAATTTTCCCTGTGGTGATTTGCTTCTATGTTTATCTGGTCTGAAGTTTGTCTCCGTAGTGTATTTCAGTAAGTACAATGAAAGTTTGAAACTTTCTTAGTGGGCAAAACAGAAGAGAATGTTAAAATAAATTCATATTTTGTTAGACTTCAACACACCAAAATAGTAGTTCTGCTTTAGACGTACAAGTTTACTGTTCCTATACAAGGAACTGTGTGTTGGCATTTCTTCCCAAGCAAGCTGACCAAGAAAGTAGATCATTAATTAGCTTTAATTCTCTCAGAGTATTTGAACATAATGAACACTACGCAATACTTCTCATTAACAGAGGTCAGATTTAAATTCTTAGATAGTGTGTGGTTTGGAGGATCCTAGACAGGGAAAACAGAAGCAAGCTGGATAAACATTGACTATTTCTAGCCTGGTTATTGGATCAGTCTTACTGAATGTGGTCATCTTCCATCTCGGACAAGTGCTGCTTTAGATATTTTTCTCAGCACGTTTCCTCACTTTCTGAATTGCTTGTTTTTTCCTTTTCAGTGTAATTTTAAAAGTTTTTTGAATATGTAACATGCAGATACACATCCCTCCCTGCAATATCTTTGTGTTTCTTTTGTGTAACTCTTTTTGCCACAGAACACATCCTGTCTGAGTCTCAGCATTAAAGTGAATGATTTACTCAAAAAAAGGGGGGAAAAAAAAAAAGAAATACACCTCGAAATAACGCAGTAAAAGGAATCCTGCTTTTAGTGCATTGGGATAGTTGCCCAGTAGTTCCCAGACCTATCTGTGTTTACTTTTCTGTTGTTGAATTAATGGCTGTTGCTGCTTTCCTTTCAATTTCTTGTCTTTACTTTCATCCTAAAATAGATATAAAAAGAGAGTAAGAGAATTTCAGTCATTCATAACCTGAGTGAGTGGCTCATCGAGGCTTCCCTGGTACAGGACAATAAAAAGCTGTCTGAAGGTCATTGCTATTTCAAGAACTGGAGATTAGTGGCAAGTAGAAAGAACTTACTAGTACCCCAGACAATCTTCAAGACTTCAAAAGTCCGCAAAAAGCAACTTACTTTGCTTGAAGGTGAAAACACATATAAAGCTAGCAGGCAGGGGAAATCTTCATCAAGAAAGTGTGTAGCCTTAAATCTCTGCTCAAATGCATATGCTAGAGATGTATACAAGCTATTTGGGCTGTCTTGGGACACAGATAGTGTGCGTACATTGAAATAAAACTGAACAAGAAACTGTTCTCATTACTCATTTCCTGGGATTTAACTGATGAAGCTGGAAAAGATGTGTGTTAGACTCTACCGTAAATGTGATCAGAGCTTGCAAAATGATAAAACGAAGGGATTTTACCTAACGGAAAGGGTAAACTTGCTAATTGAAGCTTTTTAGCTAGTTCACTGGAACAAATTGTCTGATTTCGCTAGTCTGCATGGTCTGCTGGAGAGATCAGGAGAGGTTGTGCAAGTTTTCAGAACTATTAATTTAAAATTCAGATAGGTTTCTCCTTCAGTTTTATCTCACTTCATTATGCATTAGGAATTCTTAACATTTTTCTACTTAAACGTGACGAGGCAGTTTTGTGAACTTAATGATTTTTTTCTGTTTGGGTATTGTAATTTTGCATGCCGCTTAAATGCCTAGAACAGAGTAGTACTCCCTGTGATTATTACTCAGGTATGGTTAGAATTAGGATTCTTTTCTGTTATGAAACACTTTAAATTAGACTTGATGTGAAAAAGCTGCAAGTTGTTCAGCAGTCACATGGCATACTACTGGTAAGAAAGTCTTAAACATCTATAATATATAATATGCTATTAGTACTCTGACTTGACTTCCTCACTGAAGCACTGTGCGTTGAGTTCTAATTGGGAATAAATAGCATTGCAAAATAAAAATAAACCTGTTCGTGCACACCAGCATAAAATCAGTGTTACCACGATATTGTAGAATTCTGGTTATTTCTTGTAGAAGACTCAATGAAATCTGAATTAGAGTTAGAATGTGTGTATGCAGTTCTACAGGCAGACTTACGGAGTTTAGAAGGATTGTGAATTTTTCTTCTCAGGCCAGAACCCATGGGTAAAGCTGACATGGCCTGATGTGCTGTAGGGAAGAAGGTCAGTATTTCCTAAGCCTGTCCCTTGAAATAAAATCTCAAACTGAGCTTTAGATCTTTATAGTTAAAACAGGCAAAGATACTGTTGTGTGAACTAAGCTTTTTTTTGCCTTCTTTCTGAAATATTACTTTAAAAGGAAAATGGAATTATAAGAACACAAGAAGGGAGAGAGTGAGCAAATTTGAAGTGAGTGTTTATTTTAATAAAGGAACTCAAAGTGAGAACTGGCTGTTAACATAAAAAGTGAAGGTCTAAGGATATTTTAAGAAGCAGCATTAGAAGTGGCAGAACTTCCTGAACTAGAGAAATACAGAATTGGTTAAACATAAAATAAGCAGCTGTACTAGCCTGATTCTGGTTTCCAGAGTTCAGCAGAAAGCTTTGCTGCTCTTTGCTGTCATTAAGGAAATCTCTTGTTGTTCATTACTGGTAAGAAACTGGCAAGTACGCTGAATCATGACCTTATATCCCTTCCCAAACTGTTGATTTTGTTTCCCACATTTTGACCTATACTGGTTGAACTCTACGAGGCAGCAATCCAGGAGCATTTCACAAGAGTGAAGTGCAAAATTATTACAGAAACAAGTGAAGCTAACAGTAACAGAGATGATTTAAAGCCGTCTGTGTATGATGAAGTGTACTTGGAGTGAAGTTGTTCTTTTTTTGTAGTTGTTGTCCATAATACGATCTTTCCTGGTTAGTCAATATTCTAAAATACTAGGAAAATGCATTAAATTAATTTCCTTCTCTTGGTGATGTTATTAGTTGAAATAATTTGGATTGATAAGGGGTCATATGCACTTTATCCCTAATAAGGTGCTATACTTAAGATGGCTTGTAAAGCAAATTTTGAACAGCTTTGCAAACAGAAGAGAGGTAATTGTTATATAAACAACTTCAGTTTTACATTTTGGTGCAAGTACCATTCCTCGAGTGACATTTCAAATTTCGGTTTGCTGGGAAGACGAGCATATGTAGTACCTCATATGACAAATTAAATGCTGGTATATTTTAAATGTTTGTAGATTATTGGGAAGCTTTTCTGTGTAAGGATGTAGATGAGAGCATTCAAATAATTTGTCATGGACACACTGTTCAATTGTAGTGTTCTACCTTTTGGTTCAATATGTTCATGTTTGTCTTAAACAAAACTACCCCTGCAGCTGGAGAACTTGCTGATGCTAAAACTGCCAGCATTTCATGTCAGCAGCTTTCTCTTTTTCTAACAGTAGATTTCCGTCTGTAAACGTCTTTTACAGAAGCAATGGGAAGGCAATCTTGCTGAGATTCTCCCCCTGATTTAAACAGTATATAATATTATCATCAACATAAACACAATTCTGTATGTATGTCAGGGGAGTGTCATATTATGATTCCCAGAAAAATAACTGCTTCAGTAGGTGGACCATAGCATCACATTAATGAGAAGTTTTGATTTTTGTTGTTGTTTTCTAGAAGAATTTACTAAATAGTCATCTGTTTTCTGCTGTTGGATTTCTGTTCTGCCTTCCAGACAGTTTTCATGATTATCTCTCTGTTCTGTAGGCTGAAGCTCGCCTTCTCGAGGAACAGCGTAGAGTTCAGGTGTATCTCCATGAGAGCACACAAGATGAGTTAGCACGAAAATGTGAACAAGTACTTATTGAAAAACACCTGGAGATATTTCATACGGAGTTTCAGAATTTATTGGATGCTGACAAAAATGAAGGTAAGGAGATTCAAACATTGGTTTTCAGCTCTTCACCGATGATTTGTGAATAATGTAAATTCTGATGATGGCTAAATGTGATTTGTTCAGGAATTAGGTTAAGAGAAAAGATAGTCACTAAACTGATGGACAAGCAGCTTTTTATTAAGTTGGAATGGCTGAGGATATTGCCTCAAGAAGCCTATTCCAATCCCAAATATTAAGGCAAAACAGCACTGATTTTTATTTCTTTAACATGGCTGGAAGAGCGTCAAGAGCACTTGAGCTGTCCTTCTTGCAGGAGCTGAAGCTTGCATGAGAGAGATGTGGGATGAAAACCAGACCAGTAGTCTTACCAGCTGTTTCAGTTTAATCCATGGGTCTTTCTGAGTCAGCAGTGAGAACTCTCAAATCCAAGTTGTCTAGAAGTATGTACAGGAAATGTTAAAAGAGGAGCAGAGGCAAATAAGGAGCTTCTAAAATATAGTACATAAATATATAAAACTGCATGCAGAGCACAAGGAAAAGGCAGAAATTATTAATTGATGAGATAATTTTGTCTGTGAAAATGAGTCTTAAGTGCCCCTAATGGATCAAGTTTATACCTTCATAGAGAACACATAGAATAAAGACTTCTTCAGCAATTCCTCTAAAATAAATAAAGATTATCAAAGAATTTAGGTATCTAAGGAATTGTAAATTGTGTTATTTTTTATGAGTTTCTACAGGAGTTAATGCTTAGCACAAAATTAACAGTTGAAAACTAGGGCCAAATAGTTCCTGTGCATTGTGCAGATGATAAGGATTAATTGTGTTTCTGATTTTTCCAGTTGGGAAATGAATTAAATCTATGTAGGAAATCAAGGTAAAGCTCTATAGCTGAAATACTACTTGTGAGAAGGTGACAGAATTTAAGAGCTACTATGATGAAGTTACTGTTAATTATACTGTTTGAGAGTTGTGCATGGCAACTGTAACTCTCTCTCTTTGACATATGAACCTTAAAAGAGCAACTATGAGTAATTACTATCATCATTACACTGATAACTAGGAGATGCCTCAATATAGAAAAGGGCAATTCTGCACGAGTAGTAGGTCAGAAGTTACCTGTTCCAAATGTAAATAGAAAGTTTTTATCCTATACAAGTATTTAAGAGTCAGATGTTTATGTCTGTGAATCAATGGATTTACTCTGTAATTGCAAGAGATTTTGATACAGATGAGTGTTGGCTAGTAAAATGACTTTATAAATTTCTTCTGACAATAGAAATAGTAATAGCACAAACAAGAAAATGTTTTGGACTCAGGAGGCCTTTCCAGGCTTTTCTTTTTTCCCCTTACTTTATCAAGCTCATGGGTTATGTGAGCCTTTAATGCAGTCACGTACCATAATGATGCAATTCCAGAAGCTTGTCAGGGTAAAAAAGTACCACCTTGTGTCTTGGAGACCGTCTTGTTATATGTCTTTGGTGTTACTTTCATTTGGCTTATTTCTAAGATGAATTAGACGTTTTAAAATGCCTGCTTTTTCTTCTTCTATTTCAAAATACTTCCTTTGCTCTTATCAGGCTTCACTTGTGCAAATTACACTAGTTCCCTGACCCTTTTTAAGTTTCATGAAGTCTCAAGATTAGAAAAATTTCTTTTGAAAGATCCTTTGAGAATTCATTTTAATCACTATCATCAGTTCACTCTCAAATTTGTAATATAGTAAGATAGTCTATTATAGACTATCCTAAACATATAATAAAATCTTGCTCTTGATTAAAATGTTTCTTGCTTTGCTCTTGAAAGCACACTGGTTTTGAGGTACTCCCATGTGGAGTATGTTACGTGTATCGCATTATTTTACCTATGCATGGCATTATTTTCCTGCCTTTTTCCTTGAAAATTCTGTAGGTAAAATAAACAGCATTCTCATGTTGTTATAAAAGTTTAACATCATTTTGCAAATGAGGTTTTCAGAGAGAAAAAAAAGTTTGCTTTTCAGTCCAAAAGTTTCAGCTTGCTGAAGTTCCAAGGAATGAAAAGCATTATGTGGGAATAGGTCTGAATAGAGGTGTCACTGCTTCAGTATTAAAGGCATCAAGTTGTGTGTGTTGTATTTCAGAGTTAGGTAGCCATACAGCTGCTTTATTGCTCTGTTTTTATTTCATCTAGTAATCCTCAGTTGGTACTAAGTTGCTCATAAGTGCTTCAGAGAAATCCTTACGCTTTAGAAGTGCTAGGTGCAGCTGGCAAACAAGATGGATTCAACAAGGTGAAATATCCTCGTTAGTTTGCAGTAACTAATTTGGTGGCTTACTTTTTCACTTGAGTGCCTGTTCACTGAGGGCAAAATTACAAGAGGTAACTAGTGGGTTTATGTACCTGGTTTATGGCCAGATTGAAGTTTCCTTTTAAAAAAGAAAAAACTTTTGCATTCAGAAAGTACAACGCATCTGCCCTGTTGAAAGTGAATAATAAAAACCTAACCCCTCTTCAATATTAGACTTACCAAAATTATTAATCGGTTTTGGAAAGTCTTGGCTGAAAACTGGTCAGATTTTAATATGAGGCTTTAGCATATGTGAAATGATGTCCAATTTATTTTTACCTTTGTTAGTTTTATTCCATGGTGATGCTTTTCAGAACCTTTTCTTTCATTGTGATGCAATTATTTCTACTGGCAATCAGGTACTTAAGCATTCTAAACACTCTTTAAATTTATGGAAACTAGAAATCAGAAGTTAATATATTTCTATAATTTAAATTGGGATTTTTCTTCTTGAGATTTGTGTAGCATTGTGAAGGTGAAATAGATCTTGATATTTAACAGGTTTGTTTTCTCTTGAACTAGTCCTGTTTTTCCAGATTAGTGCAAAGACTTGCTATTCTGTGTATAATTTTTTGCTGTGGTTTTTTCTGTCTTTTTACAGAAGCGATTATTTATGTTTTTGTTGATGATGGATATTTAACTCCTAGTGTGAACTTGTAAATGAGAAGTTGGAGTCATAGCTAGTACAAATGGAAGATGTTGGCTTTCCTCTTTTTTTTTTTTTTTCCAGACTTGGGACGCATGTATAATCTTGTATCTCGAATCCAGGATGGCCTTGGAGAGCTGAAAAAACTTTTGGAAACCCACATTCATAATCAGGGTCTAGCTGCAATTGAGAAATGTGGAGAAGCTGCTCTAAATGCAAGTATCCCATCAACATAAGTCTGTGTGGTTGCTGCGAGGTTTGCATTAGAGGAGGGTGAATGCTTCCTGATATAATTTCCAGTTTGCTTATGTTTTCCTTCTCAGTGATTTAATTTCTGAGGACTGCACAATTATCAAATGTTGATAGTAGGCTTAAAACAACAATCATATCAGTGTGTTACTACTCTTTGAGTTCTGGGGTTTTTTTGGTTTTGGGTTTTTTTTTTCCTTCTGAGTTTTTGCTCTGTATGAGTATGTCATGCTTCTTGGAAAGCAGCAAATACAACATCCTACACTTAGAAATGTACCTGAAAGTCCACTGTATGAAAAAGCATTGTCTCCAGGGGACTGTATTTTATTTCATCATCTTCTAGACTTCTGACTTTGAGACTGTGTGGAGAAAGTTTCTGTTGGTTTTAGTTTTGTGGTGAATGGCTTTATTCTATTTGGAAAAGCATGAGAAATGTTAGAAGAGACAACGGAAATGGTTGGAGGGGGCATAATATAAGGAGCAGGTCAGGTCTTCTGCAACACTGTGGTCGTTTAGCCATAAAATTGGCTTTCTTAATTGTATCCCAAAGTTGTAATTTCAGACTTAATTTTGTATTGATTAGGGTTGAATCTCAGCAACCTGAAGTTGTTTAAACCCTTTGCTAACCTTTTTGTCTATAGACAATATGACATTTTCTAGAAAAAAAAAAAAAAAAAAGAAACCTTGCACAAAGCAAATTTAAGATAAATAAAAATTACCCAAATCTCTATTCTAAAATGGGGTTTAACTTGGATTTTTGACAGTGTTCATTTTAACCGGTTATTAGCCTCAGATGTTTTGGAATAGCTTCATAGTAGTAATCATTAAATCAGAAATACTTAATGACTGCATGGACAGCAGTAAAAGCTTTAGGCTTTGGCACAGATTAAGATGTTTTGTGTGTGCTAGTGTCTGTTGTTCACTTGTATAGTTGTAAGCGCGTAGCTTTTTAGCAGTATTGTTCTTTCTTGAGTCATTAAGTTCAGGAATCTTCAGCTTCATTTGTAGCTGTCACCTCAGATTTTGAGATGAGATGTGCTCCATTGTTAACACATCCCCCTAGTGGTCATCATTCCAGAGTTTCTTTGTACTTAGGGCTTGAAGAATTTCCCAGAAAAATGAAAGCTTTTTCTCCAGGAATTAGTTCATCTTTGAGAGAGGGGAAGCCTGAGAATTGTATGTATTAGTTCTTTTGACTTCAACCATTTACAAAACTCTTTCTGATCATGACACCTCTTGTTTTTTCATCTTTCTCTTTAGTTCCTTTTCTTGTTCCATGTTTCATGACAGTATCTCTGGCTGTCTCCCTTGGGGGATCCGTTTTGTCTCTTCTTCTAGTATCCCTTACTGCACTGTATCCCCATTTATCATTGCCTTGTTAGTCCTCTGTCACATAGGTAGGATTGATTCTGCCTAACTTCATTTATCTATACTGTGTCTAAACAGACAGTCAGCTGGGCAAATGCTTCTCAGTTTCTCTGTCGCCTGTGGAGAGAAATAGTCATACCAGCTTGGCTCATCTGACCTATTTTAGATTTTTACTGCAGAATGAGTTGTGCTCTAGAATCCATTAATGATATGAATGAGACTGCTCTTCAGTCCGAAGATTACTGCTTTTAGTGCTTTTGGTTGGGTTTTTTTGGAGTCCTTGTAGTCAGTAGATGCCTTGCTGAATGTCCTTCAAATCCGCTTGAATTTCTTGTCTGGGAGGTTCTCAGTAGTCTCAGTCCTTCATCTCAAGCACGGCATTAGATTAGTAGTCACATAGTGTGTGACTGTCTTCAGTGGCAAGAGATGTTTTTCAGTATCCTGATACAACCCTGCCCATCTTTTGCCATTTGTTGCCAGCATCCAGAACTCTTCTGATAGGAGTGTTACAGGAGTACCTCTGTGCCCAGTCCTTTTAGTTCAAATTCACGGACCCATTGTCCATGATTTTGTCTAATCCATTCTAGAATCCGCTGATGTTATCTGCTTCCAGCAACCTCCTGTGGCAGCGGGTTCCAGAAGACCACTACCTTATGTGTGAAGATGTTCTTTATCTGTCTTAAACTTCTTTCCTATCACTTTCATCAAGTGCCCAGTAGTTGTAAAACGTGGCTTTTAGTGATTGTTCATCTTCCCAGTCATCCACCTGATTTTGTAAATGTTAGTCATATGCCCTTTCCAACTTCTGATCTCCAAGTTGAAGGTTGTGCTAATGCAAGTCAGTCCTGGACACAGGACCTTAACTAGTCTGGATACTATTTTACCTTTAAAATATTTCTAATATTTTGTATACTGTCTCTGTAAAATTTTGCTTAGGCCAGTGAGTAGCTCCATTTTGGAGGAAGTAGAAACAAAGTCAGCGGGTTGCAAAAAATAATCTCTCTTCATTACAGGATCCAAAAATGTATGTACAGACAGTGTTGGACGTCCATAAGAAATATAATGCTTTAGTCATGTCTGCATTCAACAATGATGCTGGCTTTGTGGCTGCACTAGACAAAGTAAGTATGCATAGTGGCATACAGTGAACATTTTTTTTTTAATTCATTGTTTTGTCTCACAAAATTTCACTGTCTTTTGTGATTTATAGGCTTGTGGTCGATTTATAAATAATAATGCAGTGACAAAAATGGCTCAATCATCCAGTAAATCCCCAGAGCTACTGGCACGGTACTGTGACTCTTTACTAAAGAAAAGGTACGTCTTCAAGGACAAATTACTATTTCAGGTTGGCTTTTGCTTTAAAATGTTTTAGTATATCAGTTGAGCATTGTGTCTTCAGAAACAGAACTTAATATTTCAACAAAAAATAATTATACCAAATTCTGAATACAAAAATGTCAATAGGACTGTTCCTAAAGATTATATGGAGTTTAATTTTCTTTTTTCAAAGAAGCAGGGGGGGAGGAAATATGAAAGATCGAAGACCATTTATTTCCTTATAGGAAACTAAGTTCTATTTTTTTAATAAAACAGAAGGGTGTTTTTAGGTTTTTATTTTTCCCCCAAATCTGAGTTATGTTACACATTGTAAAGAAGAGACACACATTCTCTTTTTCCATTAAAACTCTTGCTTTCTTCCTGTTGTTTTCTCTACATCTTCTTCCATCTGGGCAGAAATTGAGCAGGACAAAAGCTGCGTTCTACTATCTTGTGGTTCATCATTTAATCCAAGTATTTGGCTCCAAATGATTCAGCAGCTCGTATGTTGAGTTGGTATCTGTTCAGTTCGTACTGGATTGGTGTCAGTTTTGTCACTGGCGACTTTTCTATCTCTTTTGGGGGAGGAAAACACCACCACCAAACCAACCCAAAACCAGAAGAACTTACTTTTCCCATCCGTTCCTTCCTTCAGCAAAGGATTTCTTTTCCCCTTTATAAATACTAGCTTTCTGCAGGGTAGATTCTGGGTATGCCTGATGGGCAAGCATGATACGGAGGAAAACAATGTGAGCTCTCACCTGGTCAAGACCCAGCTCTCTGAGCTGTTTTCTTTTCACTGTACTAAGAAAAGAAATGAAGATAGCATTTAACAGCAGAAAAAAAGACAGGAAGAAAGAGATCCATGTTTAAGTCCATAAATCCTGAGAAGTATCAGGCTGTCAGGAAGTCCCAAGCAATTAATGGTCCGGGACTTCAGCCTGTTGTTTAAATTGTTTAAAAAACGGCTGGCTTCAGTATTGCGTGCATGTGTGGTAGTGAAGAGAAGCATTTGTTTCATCACGCTGTTTCCTCTCTAAGTCTTTGATCCCAAAACTACTCAATCTGTTTTCCTTTATTTATTAAATTTCCATCTACATCCATATGTTGTTTTAATTCATCCGTTTTGGAACTCATTAAAAATGCACGTCTTTAATTGCAGCTCAAAGAATCCAGAAGAAGCAGAATTGGAAGATACACTCAATCAAGTGGTAAGATGTCTATAAATACAGTTCTCTTCTGTGGAAGCTTTGACAAGTTAGTAGGATGCAGTTGTCACACAAGTCAGACGAGAGAAAACCTTTTATTTTGCGTGTTTGATTTCATTACTTAATATTTCAGCTTTTCAGTAATAATCTTCATCTCTGTGTGGCTTGTTGTTTGTATTTTTTTAAATTAAAAAAAAAAAAGCCCTTTACAGAAGATTTAAAGTGGCTAAATGGAATTTATGCTTTTGCTTCATTTTTATACACACCCACAATAAGTGTAATTTCTACAATACCTTTTTATATGTTTACAGATACACACAGTGTATTTATTCACATATAAGGCTGTACATGTGGAATATACAGTTAATGTGTTTAAAATAGTATCCACATTTAACCAAACACACCCCTCCAACTCAAAAAACCCACAAAAAAGTGCAAATGAAGTTGCTACTGCTACAGCTTTTTCAAGACAAATGCTTAAATGTTCTTTTTCTTGCAAATTATCTTGGCTTTTCCAGATGGTTGTCTTCAAGTACATTGAAGATAAAGATGTGTTTCAGAAATTCTATGCTAAAATGCTGGCAAAAAGACTTGTCCATCAGAACAGTGCTAGTGATGATGCTGAGGCAAGCATGATCTCCAAACTAAAAGTGAGTATTCCACGACTGTCCCGCGAGCTGCTGTACTGCAGTTCTTCCGGCTGCCTTGGAAAGCATTGATGTGTGTCCTTCCATTTCATTATTTTATGCACAAGAGAAAAATACACAAACCAGGTTGGTTTGGTTTGGTTTTTAACCTCCTAGGACTTTGTAGTGCGTGTCTGTGTGATGGAGTTAAGATGGAGTTACGCTTAATTATTCTTACCCAAATTAATGACGTGGATATAATTATCCAAGGGATTGACTGCTGAAAAGTTGCTAAATTTCATTAACCCTTGTTCATTCAGGGTCAAGTCAAATATGATCTAATACTCTGTTAGTGTGCTGTTTCATTGTGTGTTTTGCTTCATTTTTGAACAACATTTTCTTCAGTTTTGGATGACAGTTAAAGAGCATGTCTACCTAGGATCCGTACTTAGAGTTAAAGGAAACACTGAACTTTGTACATCTTCTTTTAAGAAAATAGACTACGATACTTTGTTCTTCTCATTCTCCAATGTTAAAAATATGTCTTGCTGATGTATCTGTACTTTTAAAATACAGCAAGCTTGTGGTTTTGAGTATACCTCCAAGCTGCAGCGGATGTTCCAAGATATTGGTGTGAGCAAGGACTTGAATGAGCAGTTTAAAAAGCACCTGACCAATTCAGAACCCTTAGATTGTAAGTAATACATTTACCTAAGTTATTGTTGAGTAGTTTAGCTGCTTCTTATTTCTACAGAGCTAACTGTATGAGGAAAGTATTTGATGTAGACATCATACCCCTGGAAATTAGAGTTAGTATTATTTTGACCAAGATAGCTAGGATTGTTAAATTAGTCTTTTAGGTCTGTGCTTTGTCTTCTAATAGCCCTTTATATCTTCTGTTATGGGTAGCCTCCTCCTGATTTTGCAGCTCATGTTTAGGTATGTAATTAAATTAAGTTGAATCCTCTCGTCTTTTTTTTTTTTTTTTTAAATTAGAAAGATGTATTTCTTTAAACAGCTTTGATTTTGAGCACAACATGGCTTCAATTCATACTTGTGTAAAAGTGTTAAGGAAAAAAGGATGTTGTAGTTTAGGTTGTTAGACAACCGTGTCACTTTTTTAATAAATAAATATTTTTTTCATTGAAGCACGTTGAAACAAATTCTTTCAAGAATTGATAATTATTTGATGGCTTACATTTAGAGCTATGTATTGTCAGGCTTAGATGTTACTTAGCTTTTGTAGTATTCTTACTGACTTGTCCAAAATGCCTTGCAAGCATCAACGTGAAATATTTATTCTTGCAGTTTTGTGCTGTGGAGTCGTGAGTTTTAGTTACACGTCAAAATGAATGCTTACAATTTTCACACTTGCATGTTAAAAGAAAAATCCATCGTGGGGACAGAAACAGGGTAGTAACTTGTACAGTGAGAGAAAACTGAGTGAATGTCATGATAAATCTAAAGCTGTCCCAGTGCAGCGACATCTTAACGTGCATTCCTTTGGTTTACGGTCTGAATAAAAAAAAAATATATATTGCTTGATGATTTGTCACCATGTTAGTTTGAGCAAGGCAGAACCGTTTCTTGTTTGTGGTTGAACTGGGACTGTGTTTGAAGAGGGGATGGAAGCAAAGGGGATAGTGCAGCTCACCCTCTTCACTTCTTTTCCAGTGGATTTCAGCATCCAGGTGCTGAGTTCTGGTTCGTGGCCGTTCCAGCAGTCCTGCACATTTGCTCTGCCGTCTGAGGTGAGGCGCTGGCTCTTGGTTCATCCAAACGGGGAATGATACGTGAAATTTGTTTTATGAGGCTGGTGTCTCCTCCTGGTTTGTTGTGTGTCAGAGAGGACTGGAGGTGTCTCTGTGGTGTTTGCCTGTTTGGCTGGTGGAGATTTGGAACAAGTGAGTAAGGTAGTAGGAGGGAACTATGTGAAATATGAAACTGTTTTAATTAATAATTGGTTTTCTCTTAAGTGCTTATCCAGAATAGGCAGGACATGAATACTTAACAGGAAAAAGAATAACTGCTGTTACCTGGAGGATGAAGGTGGTTAAAAATCACCTTTCACTAGCCTTGCTTAATGTATCATAAAAGGAAGAACGGAACTGAAATGCTTGTTTAGGTTTCTATTGTTAATGACACTTTAAAGGAGAAGCTCATACCAAGGGGAGATTTTCACCTGGTCTGAAGAATGTGAATGCTTTGAATTCCTGTTTGTCTTATTCAGACAGCATGGCAGTTGAGGGTGATCAGACTTGATTCTCCTTTGTTGGTTCCAGAGCATGTTCTAGTAATGGTAAACGAAGGTAAATTGTACTTTTTTTAAAAAAAATTTATTGATTGATTGTTGCTGTTTTTATACAGTTAGAACGCAGCTATCAGAGGTTTACTGCATTTTATGCCAGTCGTCATAGTGGAAGAAAATTAACGTGGTTGTATCAGCTGTCCAAAGGGGAACTGGTTACCAACTGTTTCAAAAATAGATACACGTTACAGGTAAGGGTAACATCATGCCAATAGAAACAACCAGTGATGATTGCCTTCAGAGGACTGCATGCAGCTGAGCATTTAAAAGAGGTGTTCATGCTCTGCCCCACTGCTCTTACCTTATCTGGATGAGCTGCTCAGCCTCTTAACTCCTTCTTTGGAGAGAACTGCCTTTCCTTACTTTAAAGGACCATTGTGCAGATAAATGCGTTTAAAATGGGGAGGTGTGTAGATGTTGAAGCAGTGGAGTTGATGTGAATACCTGTGCCTGCACACAAATTAATTTTAATAGGTAATACAGTGAATTGAGCTGTATGTGATTTGTATGTCAAAATAATCATTAACTGTATGTAACGATGTATCACAATTTAATATTTTAAAGCATTCAGTTCCTTAACTGGGGGGGACACACGCATACGTTCATATGTATACACACACATATATGTTTTGCTGCTATTAATGATGCTCACATGCATTAATTAGCTTTATTCCTGTGAATAATGCTACTGGTTTTAAATAAAGACCTGATGGCTGCAGATCTATGTATTACTGAAATTAAGATAAATGTTAGCCCCCCTCAGGTGGCTGTTGGTGTTATGATTAATAGAACCTTTATTATGTGTTTGGTCTACTGTAATGGTACTTTAAAAGAAAATTGACTTAGAAAAGGGAATAAATGACTTGTGGTTTAACCAGGTGTTGAACTGTGTTGTGTGAGACAACTGCAACCTCTTTGCATAAGATCTTGTGCTCCTTTCCTAGCTGCTTTCTCTTGAAAAGTAGACAGAGGGGAGGAGTTCACAACAGTGAGAAGAAACAAGATAATCTCAGACTTTGAACTTGTCATCAACATATGTTGACCTTGTGATGATAGATGTGAATAAGCCATTGATAGCTGCTTGTTTATAAATTTGGTTTCATCATTCTGCTGGAGTTGGGAGGGTTGTGAGCATGAACTCAGTAGTTCTGTATAGATTTGAATTAAGATGAAATGGATAAAAGTCAGTGAGTGACACAGGAAAAAAATTAAAAATTATATTAGCAAGTAGAAAGATAAGGTTTTGACACCATGACAGAAGATACGATGAAGTGTCTGCAGCTAGTTAAATTAATTATGTTGAGATAATTTTGGAAGGTAAGAGTTCTGGTTGTATAAGTAACACCCGATTTTTCTGTACTGTGTAATGATTAGCACTAGTCGGCCATTTGCAGTTGTCCAGGTATTCCAGTATATGTGTTTAACTGGTGAATGTCAGTCTGTTCAAATTCAGGAGCAATGTTTGTTCATTCTCATTTTCTAACTTCCCCCCTCTCCCCTTCATTCTCTTTTTTTGTCTCTGTTAGGCATCCACGTTCCAGATGGCGATTTTACTGCAGTACAACACAGAAGATGCCTATACCGTGCAGCAGCTGACAGACAGTACCCAAATAAAAATGGTAGTGACTTCACACGCTTTATTGCACTCTTGTGAACAAGTCTTTTAGTCTTCAGGGCTTCCTGCTATCATAAGAAACAGGGATCAGACACGCTTGAAGCCAGAGTCGATTTCTGTCCTGAAGGAGACAGATGTGTCTTGGTCAACTTATTTGCCTGGTTTACTTTCATGTAATCACAGCTGCCTAGTCGTCTGATTGATGTTAGTGTGTATATACTGCTGTTCGTGACTAGAGTGGATTGCCTAGGTTCAAAAAAGTAAGCTTTCAGTGTTTCACTACATAGATTTTAGTATTAAAAGACTACGTTCTAGGAAAAACAATGTTTTCCCTAAATGATCTGGACAGCCGTTCTTTGCATCTCAGGGCCTATATACATGAACATAGTAAAATCTGTGTCCTTTACTAGTAGGTTTGAATCAAGTCATCTGGGACCTCTGGAAAGTTAGGCAATTCTTAGTCAATGAGATCTTGACTTAGAAACGCGTGTCTAGAAAGTTTCTGCTGCTGATGGTTTACAGCAAACTTGGAAGTCTTCTGGGGTTGCCATTTATTCTAGATGCTTGTTTGCAGAGAGAGATTTATTTATGGAAAATAAGTATTTGGCACAAATCATAGTTGGATGAGAATAAAACTCTTTACACAGCTGAAAACTAACTGCATGAAACCCAGAAGACTTCCAGAGTGGTCAAATAGCAGCTTTGCAGTCCTGCACAGAGCATTGACAGCAGTGTAGCCATCCAGGTGACCGACCAGCAACAGTAAACAGAACAGATCCCTGGGGTAAGCGAGAAAAGAAAATAGTTGATCAGCAAGCAGAGGGTGCTTAGATTCCGAGGTTTGAGCCTGCCATGGTATCTATATTTGCATGGATTGTGAATAAAAAAATATTTATTACACTTAGAAATCTGCTTGCAAAATAGCTCCTAAAACAGCAGCTGCAAAGATTTTTTTTGGAATTAGTCTTTCTAAAGAGTTTAATGTTATTCAGCCAACCGCGAGTATGTCCTAATGCCCAAAAAGGGCCTTATTGCATTTTATTTCTGTGCTCTACATTTTTACTGCTTGAGTTGGTATTTTTTTTTTTTTCACTCATTTTGCAGTGTTCTGCACTCGGTTCTGTGTCTACATCTTTGAGGTATTTTAAGTTAGAGAAAAGTGCTGTCTCTCTGTGCTGATAATCTTTTCTGTAATTTTGTAGGATATTTTGGCACAAGTTCTACAGATACTGTTGAAATCAAAATTGCTTGTAAGTATGCTGGCTTTTTTTAATGACCTGCTTAACATTCAACAAAATATATTAACGAATATGTATTGATTTGTTTTCTTTCTTGCAGGTTTTGGAAGATGAAAATGCAAATGTTGATGAGGTGGAGTTAAAACCAGATACCTTAATAAAACTGTATCTTGGTTATAAAAAGTAAGGAAAAAATTCAGCAGCATGCATCACTTGTGTATAAATGCTCTTTCCCCGTTTTCAAAATTTGGGTAGAAGCGCATGCACCTGGGATGCAAGCTCCAGGGTTCAAGTGCCAATTCACAAACCAATCCAACATGCTAGCTGTAAAGGAGAAAGTTGGCTAGCAGGGGGGATAGGGAAAATTTCATCTCTCTGACTTTGTCATAAGGCCTGAACATATTGTCATATCTCCTTTTTTATCCTTGTTTCTTCTCTAATTCTTGTATAATTCATTTCTGGTAAGAAATTGTGCTGGTTTTTACCAGGGTGCACGACTTGCATGCACTCCACAAAATCCATTCTATTTTCGAAGGTTACACTAGTGTACAGCAGCCAGCAAAGGTCAAAGTCTTAAATGTTCATCCCCTAGAGATAACATGAGAAGAGCAACAGGCTCGTTTTAGAACTCGGGAGCGTACAGTGATTTGAAAACCTGACAAACATGATTTTCAGGAGTTTTTATTACCTACTTTAGCCAGTGTTGCTTTCAATGTTCATGTATTTTAAGCTGTTCATAGTACTGTAGTGACTGTTTATCACGTCTAGCAGAGCACAGATGTAAACACACATCAATTCAGCAAGTTCAGTACTTCCTGAAAAATTTTTAAAATTTTGAAAATTTTTAAAAATTTTAATTTTTTTTTTTTAATTTTAAAACCTTTCCTTCTACCCCGCTCTTTATTTGCTTTCTTCCCTCCTTGACCACTAAGAAAGGTTTGAGAATTCATGAACGCAGTGATGGAAACGGTGCAGATCTGCTGCACCGTGCAGCTCACTGGTTCCCAACTGATGACACACACAACTACGGTCAATAAATAAGAGATCCCCGCTGCACTGCAGCCCAACAGGCTGAGCGCTGCCCCGAGCTCCCTGGTGCCCTGCTGCTGGGGATCCTTCCCCGCTGGGGACACAGCACCTAGTCTTCAGAGCTGATTTGGCCTAACAGATCACTAGGTTGTATTCAGTGAAGTCATGAAATACACAAACCACCACTCAAAAGGTATTTTGGGTTTTTTTGGTTGTTTGCGTTTTTGAGGTGTTTTTTTTTTTTTAAACTTGAATGAGATTGTTTAAAATTTTCAGAAGTACCAAAGTCCCCTTCAGTTGTAAAGTAATTGTGGCAGTGTGGTTTTTATTTTAGAGTTGGGGTTTGTTTGGGGTTTTTTTTTTGTTTTGGGGTTTTTGTTCGATTGGTTTTGAAACAGTTTAATTGTCTTATTAACTCTTTACAGCAAAAAATTAAGGGTAAACATCAATGTGCCAATGAAGACTGAACAGAAGCAGGAGCAAGAAACTACACACAAAAATATAGAGGAAGATAGGAAACTACTGATTCAGGTGACTTGTATTGCAGAACGCTGCCATGCTATGAACTTAGAATTCAAGCTTTGTAATCCTTTAATGAAGTTTGCTGGGGGGTTTTCATAAATTTTATTGAAAGGCAACACGCCATTGCAGTGCGCTGCGTTGGATTTACAATACTCTTCAAGGCAGTTGGAGTCTGTAATAGAAAATATGGAAAGGCACAGTAAAACCCTGTTCTCCACGTTGGTTCTAACAAGACGTCGATGAGTGTTTGGGTTCTGTGGGTGCACACACTCACCAGACCTCTGTCCTGGGTGAAAACTAGTAATAGCTAGGTAGTGTGAACTGAACAGTGTTTTTCTATCAGTTCATTTGGAATCCACTTGAGAAGCAAAGGGGCAGGGCAAGGAAATACAAAAGTACTACTAAGAAAGGGTTAAATGTAGAAATAAGGCTTTTCTATAAATAATTTCATGTTTCTCTTGGTACCAGTTGTGACTATTGTTATGACTGACCGTAAGTAGAATAGTTCTTAAAATTCATGTGTCAAAACCACTTCTAATGACTGTATGCTATGGAGAATCTGTGTTCTTAAAGTCTGCGTGAGTAGTTGATGTTTGTGGGCATGCTTCTACCCACCTGCTCCTCAGATTTGCTGTGGTGATGCTTCTGCTAGGGGGGTAAAATGGCTTTATCCAGAAGGACAAACAGATTGCCCTTAAGCACACCTTTCTGACTTTGCTGTGCAGGCTGCTATTGTGAGAATCATGAAAATGAGGAAGGTTCTGAAACACCAGCAACTGCTTGGAGAAGTGCTAACACAGCTGTCCTCGAGGTTCAAACCACGAGTTCCAGTAATTAAGGTATGGGAGAACTGCATCTCTGAACCTGTGTTCCAGGAGGTGAGATGTATGGACAAGATACATGCTTCTTGGACAGATTTTGGGAGTTGTAAATAAGTAGGAAATATTTTAACCAGAAATACTGTATTTCTCTTAGGGTAATACGCATGTTTCATATTGTTGACGGTAAAATAGTTTGATTGCATCTTTTCACATCAGTGCCACAGCAGCCTCTGCTCCAGGCTTAGCTCTTGCTCCTGCTTTCCCCGTTGTGGGAGTCCCAGTGCTTTTGGGTGGCCACAATAGAACAGTTTCTAGAATAAAGATGTTGGGGAGGGGGAGGGTTGTATATATTTGTTGTCACCAGTTTGTTTAGAGGTCCCACCAGTGGTTTGTACATCCACAACCAAGGGGATAGATGGGCCAAAAACCAGGCTGTGGAGTAAACGGGCACTGATGCTGAAAGATATGCACCCAATCAGGGGGTGAAAACACAGGCAACTGCTGTCTTTAGTAACATTCCAGTAAGCACTCTGCATCTTGGTTTAACTCTTTGTTTGCTGTCTTACTACAAAGTTGCTCAGCATACTGAGGCTCAGTTGATCTCCCTGCCCTGGAATGGCATCAAGAAAGCATAATTCAGTTCAGTGGGTTAGTGAAGTCCTCTATTTGGATGTGGTCAAAGAGGAGAGAGCAAATTGCCGTGGTTTGTGCCCTCTACCTACTCCCATCCTCTGCTTGGCGTGAAACTCAATGGCCAAAATGGTTCAAAGTTTGTAGCAAGCACAGAGAGAGCTTTTCTGCCAGTGTCCCGCTGCTCACGTTTGTTTCTCCCGCAGAAATGCATCGACATTCTGATTGAGAAGGAGTACTTGGAACGCGTCGATGGCGAGAAGGACACCTACAGTTACTTGGCTTAACATTTTTATTAGCGATTACTTGACTGTGTGACACTCGGCAAATAGGTATGTGATGGAAAGAATGAAAGCAACAGAACTTCATAGCAGCTACCCTGCTGCCATTTGGACCTCCCTTTTTAATAACTGAGACCAGGACTCCCATCAGCCAGTCTCAGCTTTACATCAGAACTGCTCAGGATTGATACATTTCAAGTATGTAAATACGGACACCAATGCCATTTAACCTAATTTAAGAACAGAAAGGAATCAAACCCTTCTCCTTTAAGGGTTGCATGCTACTGCATTTAAATCAATACATTGGCTATATGATAAACAGCTGCCATCACAGGCAGCACTTATAAATGTTGGCAGCACTTTGAGAGTGAGTCTGAGTGGACCCATGTGTAATCTGCTATGAAAAACCATTTGTATAGTGTGTTTCATTTTTTAATGTGTGATAAATAAAAAAAAAAGAAAAGATTTCTGTACAAGTTGCATTGGGTTTTATTGTTTTAAGTTTCATGACTTATCTTTCTAACTGTAAATAAAAGGTATAATGGTTATGAAAGCTACAGAAATTAGTTTTGCTTTTCCTCCTTTGCCCTCTTTTTTGGTGATTTAGAGCGCATTTTGTTCTCTGAAGAAATTAATTGTCATCTACCATCAAATGTGTGTACCATTTCTTTTTTAAGTGAAAATGTCTGTGCTTTGGAAAGAATAGAAAAATTATGGAGCAGTATTAGATGTGAACCAAACTGGTTTGGAAAATGAGGGAAAAGTCTCATGCACTTGAGCTTGTGCATGCTTGCTCATCCTCTTCTGAAAGAACTTTCATTGCACTCAAGACTGCCAGCGTGGGTAACAGGAGCACCTTGCTGCTCAGTTTTCAAATTGCTTGTGATGCTTTCTGTGCTGGCTTTCTGCTTTTTTTTTTTTTTTAAGATGATGTTTGTGTTTGGTTTTGAAAACCCTTCTTGCAGAAAGTTTGGCACTAGTTGGTTTTTGTAGCAGGATGGTCAGAGGGGTATGGTGACAGCAGTGGAAGGCCAGAAAGAACCTGCCCTGAGCTGTCTCTTCTGCCTGAGTTCTTTAAATCGGGTTTGCAATATTTTCCCCTTGTGCCTGCCCTCCCAGGGCAGCTGTTTTGTCCAGAGCATCATGTTCTAAGTAGCAGTAGGCTGCAGAGTTCCTACTCAGCTGGCAAATCGGAAATAAATGTGGTAGCCCTGTCCCCGTGAACAGCATGAAGAGAGTCACAGCAGCTGGGTCACCATTAAGCTAAGAAGCAGCTAGAAGCAAACCTTGGACGACCACTTTGTCTTTAAAGGAGGGTTTGTCCCAGAAAGCACAGCAGTTCTGGGGTTTTTTTTGGTAGGGACCCTCTTCCCCTCCCATGAAATGTGTCTGGTACTGGACACACGCTTTGTCAGGATTAAGGACTGAGGAGATTTAACAAAAGAAGAGGGACAACTTTAAAAAAATGAAGTGTAGTTGATACTGTGACAAGAAGTGAGCTGTAGGAGTTACTAAACAGCAATTAGAGAATGTGAATGTAACTTCAAGCTAAGGGTGCATGAAAACCACGCGACCGTGACTATTTTACTTGGGTGCTATATGCTGAAGTTCCCCTGATGCACTTGACTGATCTCTCCGCCCCTGTTTACATCTTCACATTAATCTTAAATGGGACCTGAAGTAAGAGAAGTAGACAAGTGTGGCGTTGCCTTTGCTCAGAAGTTGAAAGTAACTATTCACCTTGCTTCCTCAACTGTCTGACACAAAATTCCAACTCAGCTCCAGTGAAAATGAAGAACTTCAAGTATCCTTTATTCAAGGTTGAAAAATGTACCACACCACATTATTGCAAAAGTTCATAGGTACAAAACACTTTGCAGCTGGTGAGAAGGCAATAAAAAGTTGGTTTTTTGTTTTTAAATTTGTTACTATAAATTACTGTTACAGTACTTTGCAAATACAGAATTTCAAATTGCATCCTTTTTATTTTTCTAAAATTGCCCACAGTACTAGAAATTCCTGAAGATAAGGCAGCTCTTTGTTTAAAAGAAGAGGTAGCTGGTGTCAAGGGATTTCCATTTCTCTTTCAATGCCCACATACTTCAGGGCATCAGCTTGGCTGTATCTGAAATTTAAAAAAAAAAAAAATAAAAACAACACTAAAAACCAGTAACACTGAATGTTTCAGCTTTTTTGTTCAGACATAACAACCTGAAATACTCTCGGATTTCACCAGCTGGGGCCTTTTCCTTGTGTGAAGTTGCAGATGCAAAACAATGCTGACCAGTCAAGAAACTCCTTTTAGAGGAGTAAGCTCTTAACCAGCTGCTTTGCTTAAGTCAGTCTTACTGTAGTATCTGGCTTAAAAAAATGCAAGGGGAGTGCTGGTCAGCTGCTGAGACTTGAGGTTGTAAGGAAGCAGGCACAGTTGGTTAATTAGGAGCTGAGCAGAAATATTGAAATCTAGTCCAGTTTATGAGAAGAAATTACAAAATCCATCTACAAACCTGTAGTCAAAGAACAATTCTTCACCAGTCTGAATGGCTCTTTTAGCAAATATTCCTATTCTGTGATCACCATTAACCATCATAACTGTTGGAAAGAAATTTAAACTTATGTTAACACGAATACCAATAAAAGGTGTATTCTAAATAAGTATTGCCCAGTGTTGCGTACACTGCTAAAAGCAAGTAAATGTAAAACTTACCTTTTGCATAGCAGTTGGGATTTACTGAATGGTTTGCAAATCTAATTTTGTTGCCCTTGCGTGTTGCGTCAACCACAAAATCTAGGGGGAGAGGGGAAGAAAATAAACCCACAAATGATGACTAGCTCACCTACAAATTTTTGTGTTTATTTATTAGTGTGCTTGGATTGTAGCAGCTGGAAAAGAGAACTGCTCAGCTTCCCCATGGAAGAGCTAGCACATCATCCTGCGATAGCATTATTGTTCCGCGAGACTCCAGTCCTGCTGCCCCCACTGCACTCCATTTAGCTCCAGCCGCACTGGCACTACCTTAGTTTCTCATTTGAAGCTTCTCTACCTTTATTCCCCAAGAACAAGCTCCATAAACATGCTAAGTCAACACTAACATAAAGCAGGGGTTTTTCCCCCCCTTTCAGATATTTTTTTAGTATTTCACACTTGCCACAGTACAGTCTGTATTTATATTCTCTGAAAGTGGCAATAGCCCCATGTCTGTAAATGGCTTCTTTTACCCCAACGCAAAATTGCCATCATAACTTACTGCTACTTTAAGTCACAGTAAAATTATTTCAGACAATACTTAGGAAGCCTTTTAAATTCTTTAGGCTACTTACTCATCTTCTATACCTGGCTTGTGTAATAGCCTCCATTGCTACTAGCTAGCTGGCTAGCATTTAGGGGAAAACAAAAAACCCACTAGCTCTCAATATTACTAGAAAAAGATGTCCAGAAGAACGGGGCTGAGCAAAATGGTGAGCATACATATTTTATTTATGCTGCCAGGGTTGTGACTAGCACATACATACCGTTATTCAAGTTAAACAGAAAGCTGCACATGTATTTGTCGTATACTTTTCCTCTTCTGTCTGCCTCATCCTGAGAAATGATCTGGAAGAAACAGTACTTGTCAAAGAGATCACCTCTCCCCTCTTGTAATTATAGAAGCTTACGGTCAAAAATCCCCAGACATGCTGAAAGAAAGGTGGGGCTTTTTATTCTCTGGGACTGAAAATATTCTGAAACAAAGTACTGTTTTCAGCCAGCATTCCACACTTATCAACCAACCATGGTTTGCTCTTGGCATAAATAAGTCCTTTCAGAGCAGAAGGAAAGCAAGACTTGCTTCTCACATTAAAATCAAGACTGCGTACCTGATCCAGGGTTTTCTTATTACTCTAGAATATCATGTAGTGACAGCACCTACTGAATTTTAGTACTGTACTAAATAATTTATCACTAAATTCCAGGTACTTCGGAACTGAACTTACATCTAAGAGAAAAATGACACTCCAGCCTCTCGTTCTCAGAAAAACCTATGTCAAATTTTTTGTGACATTTCAACCGTCTAGCTCCTGGGTTTGGAGCTTCTGCCAGCAGGAGCTGTATACTTAATCACATCTCTCAATCTAAAGCACATGATACCGAGGCAGAGACAATCTCTTGGTCGTTAGCTGACACACAACTTAGCCAATTAGGTTTATACATAACCAGTGTTCTCCATCCTTACCTCACCACAGTATTCAGAGATGAATTCATTCTTCTGGACAGGGTCTTTGATGAAAATTCCCCAGCCTGCCACATCTGAAGGTGCCAGTAGCAAGTGCTGTGGGAAAGGAAAAAAAAAACCAAAAACAAAAACAAAAAGTTTAGACATGCCTGGCTTGGATTTGGTTTTGGTTTGGGGTTTTGTTTTGAATTGTATCACTTAATAAAATGTATGCTGGGGCTCCAGGAGAGAGGAGAAACACAAATTCTTCTAATTATGAAATGTACACCAAAATTACAGCTTGTGGATCAGAAGTTGGACGTGAAAGAAAAACCACATGAAAAACCACTTGAAAATCAATACAAATTTTAGTTTAACCTTGAAATGAGGGTGTTACCTAGAAACAAATACACTAAGGACTTCAAACTAAAAAGGTGTGCGGACAGGAGCCCACTACTGATGAGCTCAGTGTTTGACTGAACTAGTTTGAGAGAAGATGTTCCAGAGCAGGAAAAAATCAATCAGTTGAACAGAGCTGCAGGGGCTTTTGAGATATGTTTGGCAGACTGTATACAAGTTTGTGTGTTAGGATCAACAAGTGAAGAAAGAAATTGCTGGTGTCTATGAGCCAGCTTCCTTGTGCTGATCTAGGAGCTCTCACTTTCGAACAGCAACCTATTTGCAATTTACCAGTGATGCCTGAATGGGGAGAAGGAGATAGTGGAGATATTCTACTGCAGTGTTACACAGAAAGCATCACTAATTGGTACATGACAAACGTACCCAGAGCTTAACAGCAGCACATAAGCAAGCAACGCATGTGACAGCTACCTCCTTTTTTTTTGTTTGTTTTTCCTGTGACAGCATATAGGCAAATAAATTCTATTCTCTGGCATAACAATATCTAAACACCTCCAAACCAAGGCACAAGGTGTGTAGTTGTAAAACTATCTACGTACTTTTTTGGATCCTCTCTGAATGCTGCAGTTCTTGCAAGAAACATTTTTGCTGTCCCAGTGGTCAGCGGCTCCACACGTTAAACAGAGGTCAGGATCACATTCGCGTACAGCTAGGTAACACGGACACTGTTTAGTGTTGCATTGTGCTTTACAGCGACAGCCAGGAAACCTGTTTTGGCCTACAAGGGAATATACGGAAAACAAAAAGGGTAAGTATGAAAGAAGCACGCTGTAAAATTAAGACTGTCCACATTATAGCATATCATAATATTAAAAAATATATATATAGCCATTGATATCTGTATAGGACATTTGGAAGTACTATAAATTCTTGTCTTTCCTGATTTTACTTCACTCTTCCTCCATTTTAAGTCTTAGGACTGTTTTTGACTTCTTCACTCAATGGCTAATTAAGAGAGCCGAATTAAACTGAACATGTGCTCCATTCTCACACCATTTGCTGCTCTTGCAAACACTGTCTGCAGTTCGGACAGACTGCTACTAGTTCAGATGTTGGGACAGTGACAGAAATTTACAGATGATAGCTTTTAAATGTTTTACTTACATTCTGAGCTGCACTGACAAAACTTCTCACAGAAGTTTTGAGCAATGACACATGGACATGAGCTGTCACAAGGCTGACGTGGATGATCACATGGCTGGTAGTTGTAAACATGATTCGATGAGCCATCTGAATAAAAATAGCAACGTTTTGTAAAGTTGAAAGGTGCAAATAAACAATATGCAGTTCCCTTCACTCTTTCAAGTAGAAAATCCCATTTAGCCTTTTAACTAGGAAAACCCCAAAAGTGAACAAAACCCCCCAAACCTATGGTTAGTGGGGTTACAAAAACAAAAGACACCAAACCAGAACGGTAACATTAGTTAGGTGTTTGTCACCATTAGTTCCCTGCTTCCTAGTGCACTTCATTCGTCCCACTGCTTAGCTGCTTCAAGTATTCAGAGCTGAAAACTGTCTAGGTGTGTAAAACTGAAAAATGAAACTACAATGGTATAATTTCCTGGGTGAACATGTTCTAGAGTAACACTGATATTATTCAGCAAAGTAAATTTGCTCAAATTCCCAGTAATTTTGACTCTGGAGCAACAGTCAACTTTCAAACAGATCCACTGGCACAATAATAGCTGGTCGTTATCCCAACTGTGCTTTCCAAGGTCAATTTTCCAATACAGACGACGCTAACACCTTATAGGCAAGGAGGGACTACCGGGGAGAAGTCTAGAGCTTTATCGATAGAGCAGCTAGGAGAATTTGGTGCTATATCAATTAGATTTGCTGTGAATACTCCTGAGCTTGTGCTGGGTTCGCATGTGTTTGTAAAAATGCTCAAGTCATCAATCAGCAACCAAAACAGGAGAGACAAATGGATCAGTTTATGTTGCTAGAAGTCCCAACTATTTTTAAAATCAGTTGTTTTTAGACAACAAATGCTGCTTTTTACTGCAGCTCCTATTAATACAGTTTTTATCTGTACTTCAATGAGGCCACACTGAGAAGCCTGTAAATTCAGCCTCCTTCTCTTTGTTCCTACAATATCTGTAAGGAGAGCTCACTTTTTTCTTTTTATTCCCCCTATAATCTCTAGCTCCCTATAGAATGTATATAATGGCCTAATATTAAAAAAAAAAAAAACCCAACCCCAAACCCCAAAAAACAAAACCAAAAATACGATAGTAGGATCTTATTAAAAGTTCAGGACATAAATTGAATGGAAAGATGCTAACCCTTTTTCAGCTGTATCTTTCTGCAATGAGCAGCCCACAACCTGCAAAAAACACAAAAGAAACACAAGAAGGTTGACAGGAACTCCTCCTGCAGTGGGCTGGGAAAGGTAGCTGCATCTTGCACCCACACCTGACTTAAAATGGGAAAGTTTCTGGTCACATGAACGCCTGCTAACTGCGCACAGGTCAGAAGTGGTTGCAGCAGAACCACCCTGTTCCAGTCTTCGGAACTGACAAAAATCAGCGCTTGGCAGACTCCTCCCTCCCCCTCCCCACACCATTTCTCTAGTCCCAGGATTGCACAGATGAGCAGCCGCCCCCAGCCCGTGCTAGAAATGCTTCAATTCAGGTGGCCTTTCAGGAAAACCTGCCAACAGGGTGCTGCTGGAGCTGCTTCCAGCGCCTTTCTCCGCTTTCTCTTATGTCCTTACAGTGTCCTCTCTCCACTTAGCTAAGCACTCCTTTTGCAAGAAGTGGTGTTTTCTGGGTTGGTTTTAAGGATAACATGCTTTTGGTTATCGTAACACAGCTCACTATACTTTAAAGTTCTTGCAAGTTACCATTACCCCTTTTATTTTGTACCTATTTCAGATGGCAAGCTCTTTGGGCTCTACTATTCCATGAACAGCAGTGTCAGACACAACTGAGCAAACACATCTGTCCGGACCTTAGTTACCAAGAGGAAAAGCAGAGTGACAGACATTTCAGTAGCCTCAAAGGAGAAATCAATGTCTGGAGTTTTTCTTCAATTCTATGCATTTTAGTTAGCACTTGAATTTCAATGAACAAACATAACAAAAAAATGCTATTAAGGGTTTTCACAGTTCATACTTCTTGGAGTTTCTTAGTACGTCATATAGTAACATGAAGAGAATATGGGAGAAGCCTCATGCTCTGGCTAAATAATAAGCTGCACCTAGCAACCTCTCTTTCTGTGCGGATTTACTGATTGTAACTGGTCCAAAATACACGTGTACTCAAAAACAGAACACTTAGAAAACTCTTCTGCCTTTCAGTGAAGGCAACACTCATAATAGCTTACAATCCTATTGATAGTGGCTCACTCTATAAAAAAGGATACCAACATATATTTATGAATTGTGAGATGCTGTCTCTTTGTAAGAAGGCAGCTCCCATACAATTGAAAGGAGGAGTGCCATTTTGACTTAAATTACTCTCATACACATCAAACCATTTTTTCTCTTTTGTCTGGCTGGTATTTGCCAAATGTAATATATACTGTATTTTTGAACAATTTTTCACAGAAGCTTGTCTTTCAGCCCAAGAGAATAAGGACATAGCAGCATACCATATCCTTAAAAGCTTCCTGTGGATAGACTCCTTAAAACACCATTTCATTAGCAATTTGTATGAATTTTTTTAAATTTTATTTATTTTAAGCAAGAACTATTGTACTACTTTAAAAGTAAAATACCACTTGCTGACTAGTTGCCACCTGAGACTTTTTGGTTTCTATAGACTGTACGGACAAGGCCACCTGAATATGACAAAGATTGCCACCATCACCAAAACATTCAGAATATCAATAACTCAAAATGGCAGTCACAATGACAAAGGGATCAGTTTAGCCACTCTAGTAACAGAGGCTGGTGTCACAGAAGGAAGAGACCCTGGTAAGAGATACACATGAATTGCAGGGAATGACAGAAGACAACATGGAGTAAAGCTGCCAACAACTGACCAAACTGACAGGAGGTTTGATTAGCACAATTAATATTACGTTCATTAGTTTGCAACTTTCAAAAACTGCCAGGAAGCACTGCAGGTTCCCCTGATTAGTGCACAAAGCTGAAGCCTGAATGATTACCGTCCTACAGGTGGACTAATTTATCTATCTGACCTGTAATCTGCTATCTCAACCAGAAACAAAAGGCAAGATTCTGGTCTCATGCACCCGAAAGCAAAGGCAAGGAAAAGACAAAAGCTGAGAAAGCACTTGCAACTCGAAGCTTGAGAAAAAAAGCAGATTAGACTCTCAGCGGCAATTTCCGAGCAGGCAGGGGGATATGTACATCTGGTTGCCAACATCTGCAGGATAGCCAGCTTAGAAAGTAGGTGTTACCAGAAGCATTATGACAGAAGCTGTCAAAAATATTGTTCTTCTCTGATAACAACCTACTGGATGTTGCCAGTGTTTTTAGGAGGCCCTGTTATCAGCTCATTGGGCAGTAGAAATGCATTCTTTAGAAGAAGCTCAGCTAGAACTTCTTTCTCCGTGCAGGGATAATCTGCTACCTGAAATAGCACTAACAATGCCAATTATGTCAACAGATGTAGTTTAGTCTTTGCAGGGTTTGACCTTCTGGCATCACTCAAATAAAGACTTCTTTTCAGTCTCCTAAATCAGGTTTTCTCCAAAGACTCCCTGCCACGCTGAGGCTCAGCCTTCCAGCCAGGAGGGCCATGAGAGTATCTGTGCTAATGCCTCAGCTGCACCTTTTGCCTGATAACAGCAAGGCTTTAAATCTCTATAAAAAGGCATCCTGAACTCTAGGCAGAAGCACAGAAGCTATTCTAACATATGCAGTAAACAGTAGTCCAGCAGAAGGTAGGGACAGGAGAAGGAAAATGAGAAAATGGGAAAAAAGAAAATACTTCCAGATACAGTTTAAGTTTACTTAGTAAACTTGCATCCAAATAGGGGATGAGGGAGGGGAGGAAAACAAAAATAATCCAGAAACAGCATGACATGGCCCTACAGTTGATAATAGTTCCTCATTAATCGAGAGGAAGGAGTGTTGATTAGCAAATACAATTCATACTCCAGTAATAGAAGAAAATATTCATGTAAGAGAGTTAACAGTACTGAAGTGGTCTCTCTCTGTCATATGCTCATGCTTTCCAAATTCTTTCTTGGCTTAGATTTTTCTGTTGCCTTCTATGCAAAGTACTTACTCCTCCAGAAAAGCCAAGTTTTCACAATCTGACAGGTTAATCTCTGATACATGGGACAGGCTCTGACACTTACCGGCTCTCTAAAAAACAACTATATAAAAAGTCTTCTCCTCTCATTGATCAGTCTTATTGTGGCTATCTAATAAAAATTAGATCAGAAGACTACACCCCAAGAAGGGTGTAGTCTTGCAAGCTACTGCTTCTAGTACATCAAGATCCCATGGGAAACAGATGAAGTCTTGTAAGAAAGCCTGCTGTCAAATCAGCTAGAAGAGGCCATTGAAAACAGCCTTCTGCTCTTCTCTTCGGTCAGTGCTGCTTTTCCTCAAATGTTGTCTACCACACATACACACGGAAAACCTACAGACCAGCGATTCCCCTGCAATGGAAAAGCGCAAAGAGGACAGAAGTGCCTTCCTGGCTCTAGGACTGAGTAAAATCAACTCAAAGAAACTTCAGAAACAGAGAAAGACTTCCAGAAGGTTTTCCCAGTTGCTATTTGTGCGACATCTTTAGAGAGTACTCAGGTTACAGTAGTACATAGGCAGGCTAAAGGTTTTACTTTTTTAAAAGGCTACTGCATATAGAAGAATGGAGACGGCTTGATTGCCACATATATTGTGGATGCCCCATCCCTAGAGGTGTTCAAGGCCAGGCTGGATGAGGCTTTGAGCAACCTGGGCTAGTGGAGGGTGTCCCTGCCCATGGCTGGGAGTGGAACTGGATGATCTTTAAGGGCCCTTTCAACCCAAACCATTGTGTGATATTCCGGGAAATCAGATGAAAATATTATCTCCTTCCTTCAATGAACAATTTAAAAGAATTAAAAAGCATTTGAAAACTAAATTGCTAGCATAAAAGGTTTTATACTGGCAACTAGTAAGAACAAAATAACATCAAGAAACCCCACATAATGGTATATCCTTTTATTTATTCGGGGAAAAAAGAAAAAAAAAATCACAAACCAAAAAAAGTATCAAAACTCCTCCAAAACTATGTCAACCTGGTAACCATACAATCCATTCAGCTTCAAAATATGTTTTAGCCTTTCAGTAGCACTTTTCAAATAGATGTAATGGCACTATATTTTTAGAAATTTGTGTGAATCTGCAAGCAAGCTAATTCCTAACTGCATATTCCAAACATGTTTTATGGCTAATAACTCCAGATTCAAACCAAGCTCACCAAACACCCAAAAACTTGAAAACTGTGCTGGAAGCATTAAATCAATCCATTTTGCTCAAAAGAGAATTTCTTCCAGATGCTCACTGGATCTTTTTCTAGCTCACACCAGCTGCTTCTATGCTACAAAGCAGAAACATTCTACTTTACAACAACAGTAGCTTTGGGCCAGTATCAGGAATTTCACTAAGCCTGGAAATAATAAATGTACTTAGACAAGCTGAGAGAAAAAAGAAGAACTGATGGGAGAAGAAAATTGGGGGAAAATCAGGAAAGTTAAGGGGAGAAATAGGGAACTTTATGGGAAAAGGTGTACTTATTGCCTGCAGAAATAAATGTTCTTGCTAATTTTCAGTCAGCTTTTCATCTCCTCTGTTCTTATCCCTGGAAATAAAAATAATCAACACAGCCACATTTTTCAAACCTCAGGATTCTCAAAGAAAAATGCATTTCACTGACAGACAGTCGCCACCAAGTTTACAATTTCAACACAAATTGTTTCAGATGGCCTTTGTAACTCTAGCAAAAGGCTTGGTTTCGTTCTTCATTGCAGCTTCAATTTCAATAACAACTTGTTAACTTGGTTCTTAAGTTGAAATTCTAGTTCATAATGAAACTGGGGGGCTACAAAGGAATCGTCTCTCTTAAAAGAAAAAAAAAGGCAACCCTACTAGTTTGCCACAACATTTTTGCTTACTGATCATTTGAATCTTAATGGAATATGCTTCACAATAAAAAACCCATAAGTTTTAATTTACAAAATACTGTTATTATTGAATACTATTATTGCTGCAAACAAAATCATACTGCAATATCTATGATCCCGAATCTTCTAATCATCTGTGTAGTGTATTTCTAATCTAAACTCAGTTTGATTACTTGCAGCAATACACCTAAAAGAATCTGCTAACAAGAATCTGGCTGTTCAAAGAGGTTAAAAAGAAGGGGGAGGGCAAGAGAAGTGGCAGGGTTATACTTGCCAATGTGGTAGCACTTTTGTCTGAAACCAAAACACCTTTTTGTTTCATTGCTGAAATTATTTTTTTTTTTTTAAAGCAAAAGGGGAAGAGCTGCATGACTTCTCCTCCAAAATACTTTCTGTTCTGAGGCCCTGTATCTCCAATTTATTGTTATGCTAAGGTTATTTAGTAACAGATTTACCTGTGTTTCCTTTTCTTCTTTCTGGGAGGAGTATCAACATCTTCAGCAGGGACTGGAGCAATAATACTAGATTCCTTTACTCTAAACTCATACACCTAACAAGAGATACCATAATACATCCAAGATAAATCTCTGACTAGTAGAAAGTTACTCATTTTCTAACTTAGTATGATTTCCTCCAACCAACAACTTACAGATTATATCCATAGTCTCTTTTTAATACATTTAAAGCTGATTATTTTTGTCATGTAAGAACAGATAATCTAATTTAAACCTGAAAATTTAATTTAACAGTTTTTAAACTAACTTTTATATATCTGTGGCTTGAATTCTGGATTGTAGCATTCTTGGAAAAACCAAGAAAACTAATGAATCTTCTCTTTTAGTAATTAAGATTAGTATTTCTGTACTTTTGTTTTAAAAGTATAACACTACTACCCTTAAGTAAGGAGCTTCTCTTCTTACCTGTCTGCATGTTTTGGTCCCAATCAGTCTGGCAATTGCACAGAAGTTGTCATAGTAGGTGCCGATAAGAACTCTAAACATTGAGGCTTCTGCACCGCTCCATTCCACATTCTCTGGAGGCTCAATATTTGGCTTCATCTTTATTGGTGTTTGACACCTAGAATTTGCTTCTGTAGTAAATAATTGAGAGCAGGGGTCAATATAAAAGCTATGTTTCCAAAATTTACACAGCCCTTAAAAAATGTCAAATTATTAACTGTAGTTAAAAATATCCCAGGTTTTTGTTGTTATTGTTGTTTTCCAATCTAAGTGCCACAACAAACCAGCACTTTTCACATAGCTCTTAAAGAAGATAAAAATTAGGTAATAGTAACCCTTGAAATTACACAATCTCGCCTTGATGCATAAATCGAGACAACCTGGAAATTTTGTTACAGGGTTCTATTTTTTTAAACTCATATTATTACTCTGTCTTTTCACTTTGGTCCATACATTTCAAACACATGGTTTCTAAGATCACGTGGCTCAGCTCGGTTTTATCCTCTCAAGCACTGAAGCTAATTGAATAAAGAAGCATTGATTAGCCTTACCAGAGGAACTGGATGTTTCATCTTTCTTTTCTTCTTCTTCTTTGTCATTGTTTTCTCCTCCAGTTTCAGTTCCAGCTTCTCTATCACTATCTGTGTCCTTTGATTCCAAGACATTTATTGTCGGTGTGCTGGGTCTGCTGGTATTGTTTGGAAGTCTTCCCCTTCGGCGGCCACCTGGGCGCTTTGGTGGTGTCTTTATACGCTCAGCAGTCAAGGCAGCTGCAAACTCCTTTGCACCTTCCTAAACACAAAACATTTAAATTCTTTTACTGAAAATAGTGTTTTCACCTGTGGGTCAGGGGTTGGAGGAGAACACGGTCTACTTGCATACTGTATAACTTTGTGTTATTCTACAAATCAATCATGTACACACAAATTCCAGTTAATTGTACTCTAACCCCAAACATAAATACTTTTGATGCTATCATGGGAAAAAAAAAAAATCTACCTTTACAAAGTATTTATGTCAGTATTTCAGTTCCACTTTCATTCTGGCTGACAAGTGAAAAATAGTTCAGTAGTATGTTTCCATTTTCCTAGATGACAGGAAACGTGAGAATTTCCCACAGAGACCACCCTTTAAAATACAAGGACTCTTCTTGCACATGCATTCTGCATTTTTAAAAATGCATCACTGTTAATTTGTTTTCTAATGGAAAAGGGTATGACAATGCAAAGCAAGTTTTTAGATTGGAAAATTACATGATTTCTCATACTAAAAAATTCAGGGAAAGTATGACAGAGATTTGAAATTCTATTACTAAGGATTTCCCCATATTAATTTCCATCCTATTGTTTCTTAAGAGCAGAAATACCGGATGGAATCCACCTTCAGCAAGCTAAAAAACAATTTAGAATTTTTAGTTGATATCTAACTTATGAGAGAGCTAAGTCTGTAAGACCCAGTTCTTTGACTAGATGAGACACAATAGCAGCAATACATTATTAAAAGGTAATCTTTCTTTCCTACAAATATCTCAGGCTACAGGTCATAGAGCTAAAAATTATTCCTACTTAAACTTTCATTCGATGATTGGAAGTTAACTCTCTTCTTTCACACAAACTGAAGATAACATACTTGACTGCAAGTACATGCACTCTCACAGATCCAGCATGCCCTTACACTAACTTACTATACTGCAACTAGCACTGCTTTAGTGAATTCTAACATTTGAAATTATCTTACCAGATGTTGATAACAGTGCGGTCCACAAGGCTTATTATCTAATGCTGTTTCTGTATTCTTTCGTTTATAAGTATTAGGAGTTGCGTGGAATGCTGTTGAACCAAAACATCACCTTTGTAAGTTTTAATATAAAAAACACATTCAATATCTAACCTCACAAGGTTTACCCAGACTTTACCAAAATCAAAATTAAAAAGATAACAATAGGAAAAAAAATGCACAAAATAAACCCCCATCTAGTAACATTTGACTTACCACAAATGCATTGAGACAGCACATGGTTAAGTTTTGCATATGCCCATTTACACCAGTGAAGACAACCATCATGTTTCATGTATCAAGGAAGACTTGCTGTATCTCCCTTCCCAAAAAACAGAAGAAACTTTACTTCCGTTACCACGTTAAATAGAATTATTCAGGGCTTCTCCTACTAATGCATGATCATCTCTCAATTGGTAAGATTCAGATGTTCAATTTCTATCTTGTTAAAAAAATCCAACCCCACAACCTTTGTAAAGGCAATGGACCCACTTTTGGTTTTTGTTAGTGAGAACACACAGAAGCACTTTTACTCTACTAGTTTATCAGCACTCCAACTAAGCTGACAGGTGGTGAGAGTTCAGTTCCTAAAATCCCAGCTGAAGAGTAACAATAAGTTAGCATTGCACAGTCACTACAGATCAGAACATCCAAGTCAAGTCTGCAACTTCCAGAGGTGTGTCTGCCCGCGTACCTGACTGTATAGCTCTGGGTAAGCTGCAGAATGGTGACTGGGAATGCAGCAGAACCGAGGACGTTACAGATACAACAGGAGCACCTTTATAACTGGTTGGCAGTTTCTGCTACCCATTCCCTTTGCCAGAATTTCTCTCTACCAGCTCTCCCCTCATGCAATCCCTGCCTCCCAACAGGATGTTTTCAGAGACTGACTTTCCTGGTTTTGCTGGAAGCCTTGGGAACTCTTCCGTATCCCTTGCTTAACTGAAGGCTGGAAAACCTGCAGGGGGACTCCCACCAGAATTCATATACTCATGTTCCCAAATTTTTGAAATACCATCCTTAGTTTTCTGTAATTCTCTTTTAAAAAAATTCCACCATGTTTAAAGAAATATTTTTTTGGTTTAATACATATAGATAGATATCAATAAATACTTTTTTACCCCTAGATGTGCTAACACTGGCACACACAAACCCATGGAACAAAAATGGAGAATATACTCATCTTTAAAAAAAGAAAAAAAAAAGACTACTCAGAGCTAGCTGTTTGTTTCCTAAGACTCCATGAAGGCCTGTAAAATATGTCCGTCTGAAAAGACATGATTCCCAAGCACTGTGAAATCCCTTACACTGCAGTTTTACCACAGCTGCAGTTAGGCAACTGTAACTTCCAGTTAAGTTTTTCAACACTCAGTGAATAAAAAGTGCTAATGTTCAAACTGAAAGAAGCAATCCCTCCCCTCTTAGCCATATTTATCTGTAAGGGCTGTTCCATACCAACCCCACACACATCTTTCTCCTTCAATAAGCCACCACCAGAGGCTTTCCTACTCATCTTATTTCTAGGCTGTGCACAAGGCTTCTCTTTACAGTAGCCCACCATGCTTTCAAGACTGAACTTTTTAAATGCAGTTCCTCCCTTTTTAAAGAATGTGGGCAGAGCTCACACACGTCTTCACCAAGTTTTTAAGAACAATCTCATTTCAGTGATCTCGTTTGCAGCACAGCTCCACAAGCACTTGTTCTGGCACCAGTGGGAGGGTAACCAGTGGTGGTGAGCACTTCTTAAGGGAGCCTCTCTGATGAAACCACTCCGACTTGGAACCACCATTTCATGCTCCCCTGCCATAAGGGAAGGTGTGCTGTAAATCAAATAATAAATTCTATAATTTTATGTCTGTATTAATGACAGTAGCACATGGGAACCTCAGGGAAACAATATATTCTTCCAAGGCTTTCTTTAAAAGGTACAAATGATACAGAAGTATCACTAATTAAATATCACATCACTTTCTCCAGAGAAATATATTGGATTTTATAAATCTGGAAATGCAAAAAAAGCTTCAATTTTTCCACCTGCAGACATGTAGGTATGTAAAAATTATTTAGAAGCAAGTATAGGAATGTAATTTATGCACATTGTTGCTATTAGCACT
>NW_010132174.1:62166-67404 GCF_000699245.1 Pterocles gutturalis
CCCTACATTCCAGCTAAAAGCTTTTGTGTGGTATGCCGCTTCGTATCCCCAAAGTGTTTAGACATTCTATAGGTAAAATATGTTAAATAACAAAAAAATCTTACAATTTAATGCCAAGTTATTTCACCTTTTAAGAAATAGTGAGATGATGGGAGAACCTCACCCAAAAGTGGAGGGAAAAAACCCCACATTTTCCATTAAATTCACACAGTATACCATGTCATTCATTCAGGTTTTTTATTCACATAGTTGTTTTACCCTCTCTTCATACCATAACTAAAATAATTTTGCAACAATGTCAAAGAACAGCAAAATATTTGCAAGCCACGATCCATATCAGACTGCTGCGATGTGCAGAAACCAAAACTATTCTTTTTACATGTCACTTGCAGATGCAAATATCACCTCACATGTTCATTTGTGCAACGTCCTAAAATATGTTTGGGTTTTTTTTTTAAAAAAAAAATGTTTAGTTTGTAATGCAGTAAAACAAATCAACATTTGACTTTTTAAACCAGTGAGACCTCAAAAACATATCTGATATGTAAAACTAGAATTGTATCTTGTTTTCTACTATTTGAAAAACACTCAACACGGAATAGTACTGACAACTACAATCAGAATCTACTACCACTGTTGCAAGGGGTTTTTTGGGAGGCTTGTTACAAATAGAGGAGCAGGACAAGAATAATACTGTATAGCTGTATTACGAATCTTGCAAATATCAATAGTAATTTTTTTTCAAAATCAAAGATGACTTTACAGAATTTCCTAAATAACTAAACTCTGTATTTCTTTAATAATTTCCTTAAGAAAGTCTCATTCTAAACCTGCTTCACTGATCATGTTTTCTGTCTTTGAGATTTATCACCTCTCTCATCCCCAGTGGGCTCAACTCTCATATTCTTCATAATGTGAAAGTACACAGGCAAAAGTTTAGCCTGAAATGTACATTTTCTTCACAGTCAAGCTATTTGGGAAATTCTCCCTACCTGATATTTTTCCTTCTTCTAAATTCTTTGTTAGTCCAGACATTTAGGCATAACTCCTTGCTGTCAGCAAATGAAGTCGGTACACAAGTTTTTTCAGAAATGTCATCACCTGCACATAAAGGGATTGCCAGGTCGTCAAGGGGACTTGACATGTTAAAAATCTAATGATAACTTTCCCAATATTTAACTCAAATGTTCTAGAATAAAGATTTGAAATAACATAAAATAAGGCTAATCCTAACAAAAATGGAATCTAAGAGGGAGAATTACAAAATCAAAACCAGATCTAATAGAATTCCTCTATTTTTTTAATTCTCTAGGCTTTCTCCAGCATTTGTGCCTCTCAAAGTACAAATCTGATCTCTTTAGCCCACCATGTAACTGAGATAATTCATCCAAAATTCATCCGCATAAGCCAGAACATCATTCTGTAGTGCTTGGCAGTCGCATGAAGGAGAACATGGGGTAACTGATTAGGGTGCCAGTAGAAATGTTATCAACTTGTTTAGAAAGTTAAATTGTTGCAGAGACGTTGAAAATTGCTAGGGTAGCCTTCCAATAACCAGAGTCTTTTTTTGATGAGTTCCTTATTCCCAGCTATGAATCTGGTGGACTTTGGCCAACAGTCTTAAAACTTCACAGAAAGTGAAGAGGTCGTACAAGTGACTCTCTCAGGTTTTTAACAGGTAAATTCCTAGCTCCAGACAGACACACAGACAGACAGACACAACAATCCTCTTTCTTCGGTGTTACTACAGACAAAAGCAGAAGGAAGCAATGCATCCAAAGCAGTGACCAGTCCTTGCAGAGTTGGGATTTGGGTATGTCTTCAGGAAATGGTGACTGAAGCATCAGTTTACCATACTCAGTGTCCAGCCTGGAGGTTACGTAGGGAATGTGTAAATCAAGCTTCAGCAGATCTTTTTGCAATGATCAAGTATCAAATGTATTTTTATCAGTGACAATGCATGTGCCGCAAAAGCTGTCATGAAGAGCATTATCATAACTGGTAATTTCACCCTGCAACTCAACACAAAAGTGTATCTTGAATGCCTCCGCAGGAATACTTCCTTCTTTCTGCTATGGCCCTGAAAATCTGAAGAGATTACTTAATGCTTGGGCCTTTTTAAGCATGAGGCATGGTTTAAAATGAAGCCTTGGACATACACCACTTTGGAAAGAATACTGACTTGTTTAAGAGACTTATCAAAAATCACCAGTAACAAGGATTTAGGCAAACATTTAGTGTAAACACTGTCTTCTATCAAAAGGTCATGAACACAGAAAGGGGACACAACACTTTCAGCTTAAAGGATGCTGCTAGCATGAGAACTGAGGTCCTACAGCTGATCAGTGACATGACTCTGGACTTTGCCATTGGCCGAATCTGGCACTTAGTTCTATGGAAAAATTAACAACACTATGAACCTATCCTTTACAGCACTATAAAGAAAATAAGTCTCACAGAGCTGGTGCCTCAAAACTGTGGACTGGTAATCCCAGGCTCCCCAGAGTAAGTACCAAAATGTGGCCTGTGGATCCTTTCAATTCTGCTTCCACCAATCTGCAAAAATGACTGTGAAAGGCAAACCTACATAAACAATGTAAGTAATCAAATATATGTGTATTTTAAAGGAGCCCATATCTTTACAGGAAAACTCCTACAAGTTTACAAAATTAGTGAGAAAAATAGCCTAAAACCACTGCTGAAGTAGTACCTAAAATCAATCTTCTGGGTTGCTACTGGAAAAAACAACCTGTTCTCATTATGTCTGGACAATCCTTTCTTGTTGAATTACAAACCAAAATCCTTTTGAAGAAGTAAAACTAGACTCGTGCTCAATCTCCCTGCTTAACTACTGAGAGCATCGAGAACTCGTAAAACCACTGCCAGATTAATGGATTTGCCAAGAGGTAGCATACAGCTTCACTTCTCCATCCTAGAGACTAAGGCTGCATGCAACACTTCTTGGAATGAGTCATCCAGGCAACTAAGATACTTCTGAACAAAACCTACAGCTTCACAGAACACACTGCATCGAAGCTGGCTGGATGAGGCAGCTGCTATACCTCCAGAAACTTATTGTTCTTAAACATAATTCAGAAACAAGAGCTTCTTTCTTTCTATTTTCAAGGGAGGCCTGTCAACAGAATGCAAGGAGAAAGTGAAGCTGACAGAGCTAAATTCAAAAGCCACAAGTACTAAAGAAACTAGGAACAGGAAAAGCTTCCCCGATCCCCCCACCCTGCCATCTGAGAACAACTCCAGTTCCTCCTCGAACTGAAAGGCAACTAAGGGATACTAAAAAGCAGTGGTGTCATGTAAAGCTTTCAGTGAGAAGTACAAATGCAGGCAGATTGCATGTGTGCTGGATGAGGAGCTGCTGACAAAGCACAAAGATTTCCAAATGAACATGCATGCACACTCACAGTGGAACATGCAAATGAACAGTTAAGTCAAAAATTAATTTGAAATAGAGGGCAGCATGGTATTCAAACTACAAGTCGAAATCACTTGATATTTGACTGTTAGGTTCCCCTTTACATTTGACTCCGTTCTCAGAGAAAGAATTGTCTCAAGTAGCACTTCAGAATCTCTTATTCTTCACACTTTGCAAATGGAATCTAACATCATTGCTAACGCTCTTGTTAAATCCTTCCTACAAAAGAATGGGGCAAGACGAAAGCAATTCAGTGGAAAGGACATCACAATTTCTAAAACTCAACTGTCCGAAACAGTTCTTCTTCAAATTACCAGATACAAGTAAAGTGGCTAGAAAGTAACCTGACAGAATAGAAGATAAAACTGTTCATGGATATTCATTCTCCCTGCTGGTAAATGAAGTAAGTCTGATGAATAACCAGGCACTTTTATGGAAAAATATATTCCAATCTCCGTGCACAAACTGAGAAAGTGTAACACAGAAACCATAGTACAAAACTATGTAGTTTTCATGAAGACTCTAAAAAAGAGAAGTAACATTACAGGTTGGTCCAAGCCAGGAATTCTATACGAACTCCTAAATGCAAAAAGGATAACAAACTATCCTAAACAGATGCATTCATTTTTTGAGGTATAGTTTTCACTGCAAAATGATGTCAACATAGAAAATTTGTTTTTGTAATCTTTAATGATATTACTGCTTTTATTTTTTCTTCTCTTTCCTTCCTTCAGTATTGCACCTTCTAGTACTTTTAAGTTTTCTGACTTGCAAAAACTAAGAGATATACAAGTGCACTATAACTGTACTTACGATGTAAGAAGCAATCGTATTTAAAACAGCGCCTACAGAAGAGGGTGTGAAAAGAGTGCAGGCTTTGCTCCCTCTGAACAGATTTAGCATTTGGTCCATCTATGTTTGGTGTGCATTCAGGAGGAAGAGCTCCAGGAAGCTGCTGCTCAGTGAGTTCTTTATATCTTAAAAGAAACAGAAGTTATTTGTTCAGTATAATAAAAAAAATAATTTTTTTTATTGCAGTAATACTCTGCATTTTCAGTGACAAGTTAAAAAAATTTAAGAAATACGTGCCAGCTAGAAAGGTCAAACTGTCAGTGACGTGACAAGTTATTCATTCCATACTCATTAATACAAATATAAAATTGGCTAGGAAAGAATGCATTTATTTTCTGGACCGTAATCTCCTAATATATATTACTCACTATTACTAACTCCAAGAGACTTTTTTTTAACAGAAGCTTTTATTTGACCACCTTAAAACAATAACACGGATTATGAAACGCATGCAAGCACCTACTTTGCAATAGTCTGAAAAGGCTAATAAAGACCTCTGTGTCGTTTGACTCAGTACGAACAGCCACTTCCCTTTAAGTATCCCTTGCAAAAGTTACACAACTGCCACAGAACCTAGCTGCAAGGGGGACTGTTCCTAATCAACAAATATTTAACAAAGTCAAGGAATCTTTGCTTCAGAATGCAACACAGCCATATATCCTAAGAAACACTTTCTTACTTCTCTTTCAATTCTTCTGCTGTACCCTTGTCTGGAAACATTGAGGAAATGGCTTCAAATATCTTGTCAGAAGGAAATCTCCGAGGTGGGTGGCTTTCTTTCTCTGTCAAAGAAGAAAAAAATTTGGAAAACAAACAAAAAATATATTTCTGTTCCTTTGCTACTTCAAGGAGGTGTTCAGAGAAAGGGAGACTGCCAAAATCCTAACAAAAAAAAAATATTTTTATTTCTAAATTACAGACAACTTAAACTGCATTAAGTGATCTTTCCTGCT
>NW_010132174.1:67435-84337 GCF_000699245.1 Pterocles gutturalis
ACTCTGCTAGTAAAATTTGGAGAAATCATTATTTCACCAGCAGATGGAGATGGCAATTCAGAAGTCTGCCTAATTTAGAATGATATTTCATTTTCTGAGGAGTACCAAAAAATTAGACAGATACCCAACTGATTTTTGGTGCACTTGACTGTCTCAGTATGCAGATAAAAATTGGCAGAAGCACCTTTTGTCGTAGCCTCTGTACAACTCTTGAACTAAACGGCAAAGGAAATTATGAAGAAAATTATTCTACTTTAGGCCTGAAAACTATCAAGTAGAAGGGTTTCGACAAATTTATTGTGTGATTAAAGAAAAGGGGTTTTTGGTTTTAATTTTTAAAGTCTGCAGACATACCCATCCTGTTACCTTCCCGATCTTTTTGCTTGTCATCTCTTTCATCAGGATTGTCATCCCCATCATCATCATCTTCATCATCACTATATTGACCAAGTGCATTGACCAGTTCAACAAATATTTCATCATTGATAAATCCACATTCTGAAATTCAGCAAAATTGGAAGTGAACAGAAAAGCACAAGGTATATATGAAGTACTTTTAATCCTCCCTACGCTTGAATTAAAATTATGGCAAATGCTGTAATTTATGAAAAATAATTTCATGGTTTTTTCCTCTTAGGTTCAATGTATGAACTGTGAAGAGTTAAAAATAACCAGTATTTATTTCTTAGACTGACAAATGGGAAGGAGAGAAGGAAACTTGTTGAAATTTTTCTTTTCCTAACTGCCTGTGCCAGTAGATAAAAATCTCTCTTCCTCCAAAGATAAAAAAATTACCTACTAGCTAACTATTTAAGAGATTTTATGTCAGAATCCCAATTCACCATGGCTGCATTAAGCCAGCCTGGCAATGCATGCAAACAGTCTATGAAGCTTTCCTTGCACAACTAGGAATCTCCAGAGAGATTTTTGGTCGGTAGTTCCATAGCATCCACTTCCCCACTGGAAAGGTGATAAAAAAAAAATTCAAGAGAAAACTGAAGGATACAATGCTGCATATATCTGCTTATTAGCTTATATTCTGCTGTGAAATTCAGAGGGCAGCACAGATAGACAATAAAGAGAGGAAAATAGTAGCTAGTGTTGACAGAGACTGCTGTTATTTTTCAAAAAATAACTGTGAACTGTGTGGGAACTGTAATGCTTATCACCATCCTTTTGAACCTGGACTGGGGTTGGATGTCAAAATATAACTTGAAGGAAGCTAATAATTTTATTTCTCTGTAGACAATGGAAGCAGTCAGGTACAGAACTCTTAATATACAAACACAGGTAAGTAGGAATTTAGCTCCCAAAACTGCAATTAGAGAGCTAGTTTACAATTCTAACTCTTAGATGGGAATGTCTCTGGATTCCAAATTCCCATAGCATTTACATTTAATTACAGGCACACAAGAATACTAGTTACTGGGAGACCAAAAAAAGGTCTTTCTGCTTTCAATATAGTTTTGAAGAACCCGTAATAACAGTAATTGCCATCATCAATTTGAGACTAAATTAAAGACAGTGAAAAAGATCAATTTTAAAGCTAGACTCATTTAATAATGAATTAAATCAATAATAGAAGACATTTAATAGTAATGTAACCATTCTGACATAATCAGTTCTCTGACAAGGATGTCAGCAATCAGTAAATCCATAAAAATATCCAAAAGCAAAACCCCATGAAACATTTCATGTTTCCGACGAAATATAAAGGCACCAGCTATTCTGAGGACATTAACGAGACTGATGTAGGACTGAGTAGCATTTATTGTTGAATCCCAGGCTTAACCTTCACGAGTGGCACACAATGTCGTGGTATGTCAAAAACACAGTCACCCCAACATTAACAGGAATATAAGAAATTTCCATAAATGATTCCCCATTTGGGTGGGGGTGGGCAATGTTTCTGTTAAGGGAGAAGCAGAGTATTCAGAGAAACCTTAACAACTGTGAAGATCAGGCCTGGATAAGCCAGTTCTGAGTGGGCGCACAGAGCAAGTGAAAGGTCGCTACTTCGCAGAGACTTTAGCAAACTAAGATGACATCACGTGTAGTCCAGCTCCCACACAGAGCAAGAGGTAAACTACACCTAAGAATACCAATGGTATCATGTACCAACAGAAGGAAACAACTTTGCTCTATAAGCTGAATTACACAAAGGAGGTTTTCAAATAGCTGACAATTTCCTTAAAGAAAAAAAAAAACAACACCCCACAAGAGGTTACTCTATGGAATTGTATTCACAAGTGTTGTCATTTTCAGGGTTTTGCATACTTCCACCACCTTCTGCTAGGCAGAACACACATGGGGACATTACACTATTATATTCCAAAGTTCTGAGCATAAAACTGAAGACCAAGAACTTCTCCAAGTTGTACCTAGGCTTTATGATGAATCACTGTATGGTCTAGAGAAAAAGTTAATGTGTTTCATTTCTCAATACTGCTATTTTAACACTTTTCAGCCTTATCAAAACACAAAGCAATATATTGAAGTAAGGAACACCATTATACACAGTGTTTACACCATGTAAGGGTTCTAGAGATACTCCTGTAACGATCAAGCATCAGGCCTTAACAAGCAACACTGACAACAATTATTTATGTAGGAAGAAGTGATTAATATACCTGAGGGTTTGGGCTCACCTCTGTCTCCATGCACTTTCCCATCATAGTTCTTAATCAGTTCTTCAATAAAGGTACCATCCTGATCAAGCACTTCATCTCCCATGTACGGAATGTTATGTAAAACAGTTTCATCCTCTACCTAGTAACAGTAGTGATATTCAAACAATTTCAAATTGTGTTTTCAACCGGCCATTTCTGCACTGCTGTTTTCACCATCTACAAAGGTCTAGCTATCACAGTTAACTAACTGGCTTTAGCACATTTACTAGATAAATAAATAGACAAACAAAACTAGACAAATAAAATAAAACCCTCACCTTTGTTCAACAATTTTTTGCACTAGTGACAACTGGCTCTAGATCCTGACCCTATCTCCTAACATTACAGTTAGCAGGGTGTTTCCACAAAGCTTCTACTGTTGAAACACTGTAAGCTAACAAGCTTTTGGAAGTCAGCATTTGATAAATTCATTCTCCCTTCCTTGATGCAATGGAAACCACGCCTTCATTGCCTTGCCAGAGATAAGAAAATATGATACAAAAAGACTCTCAGTTCAATTTGTCTAAACGGCAAGCAGAGAAACATGCCTCACAATTTCATCTGGACTCTGCTGGTTTTTGTCTGCATATAGACTAAATGCATTCATACTCCCATGTCTTAGCAGTAGAATTTACACACCTTGACACTCAGCTCTATCTTCCAATACTGCAGAAGAACCTTGTATTTGCTAAGAAAATAAATGTACTTTCTCGCCGATCATGATTCTGTAGCAGTGCAAAATATCCAAACACTGATGAATTGAAAGCAAGTAGAAAAATGTGTGGAAAACCTCTCTACATATACTGATAAAACTCGTTATTTAAATAACCTTGCTACAGTTATTATCATAATAACCAGCCACCAAAGGTGATGATATACAAAATAATATGACAAAGATTTGTAACAAGCTAAGCTTTTCAAAGGCAGCAAATACCTTCATCAGAAATGTAATGTTACGGTTTCTGCATCCAGTGAAGCTAATCAGAAGAAAAGGCTGTACTCAGCTGCTATATAAGAATGACCATCACGTGGGGACACTATTTCAGAAATAAGAATTCCTCTTCTGCTACAGATACATTGGTCGATTGTCTTACATATAAACATTCATATCCATCAGAAAACATTTCTTATTGCACTAATTATATGCTTTCAAATAAATCTACATTTGCTAAACGCCATACAAGACAATTGGTCCCCTGAATGAAATAATCTTAGGGTCTCTTTACAGTAAGGTTTTAGAAATACTTAGGTTCATTGAAGACAGACATTTAGTTTGCAATCAAAGTTACTTTTTTTTTTTCCTGGGGGCGGACCCTATTCCTGATTATTGCTGCCTTAATACCAATACTAGAAAGATAGGGAAGGTAACTGGTAACAGATTTTTGCTGTTTTATTTCTAAAATTAACCCCTCCCTTTCCTCCATACATTTCTCCTCCCAGCACTTTTTTTAAACTTACCATAAAATTCTGTTGAAGGGGAGACCAAGAATACATTATAGGCACAGAAGCAACAGCATTGAGAGTCTTCAGTGGGATGACTTGTTTTGGAAAATCTATGTCACTGGTAACAGAGCACTGAAATAAGAGGTTGAAATTACACTTACATAGCAACATCAGAAACAAGAAGAAAAAAAAAAAATCATAGAAGAACACTCTACAATGTACAAAATTCAAAGTCTTTGTCAAAATCAGCCATATCAGCCCTTGAAAAATGCATCAGATTTTTAGGGCATAATAGCAAGAATAGGTTTCACAGGAAAAAAGACTCAAGAATGATTTCTATGTCAATACCTTTGATAATAGATCATGATGTTGTTTTCCACTTAAGTGGCTATGATACTATATTACTCAGACTATTCAACCTACAATACAAATGATGTTTGGCATCCCAAATCAGATTTAGTACCCGTTGCGGCTACACTGATGTTAGCCATCAGAGAGGCAACTGAATTCCCCTGGCTTCAGGTCAATACACTGCAGAAATCATGTATTATTTATGTTAAAAAAATAAAATTTTACTTTAACGCCAGTAAGACATCTCATAGAAATAAATCCTCCATACGTCTTGATAATTCCTGCCCTGCTTTCCCATTATTGTCTGCTTATCTTTATCCTATCATCTTTAATTATGCTTAGTGCTTACAATGGAAAAAAAGAGAATTAACACTTAATATGCAACTCTGGACATATTAATAAGTTCTTCAGCTACAGGACTTTTTCTCTTTTTTTTTTTTTTTTTTTATTCATAGGAGGTGCTTGTTACTTGCTGGAGTTTATTTTGATTCAGAGGTCTATGCAGCTTGCAAAAGATAAACATGCCACAGAAATACAGACAACTTCTAGAATATTCTTGCATCTATTCAACAGTTAACAGACACAGATCAACTTTTCTCAAATACTTGGACAACAGTATGAAGAACTCTGAAAAAAAGTTACAACCAAAAGCAGACAGAAAGATACAAAGCTAGGGAAAGTACAACAAAGAGGATTTGTAGATAGGTAAAACAAAGTTTATAACAGCTATCATAGCTACCTGAAAGGAAAAAAGGAAGTGGAGACAAAAGATCTTTCTCCTTTCCAGAAGGGAAAGATGAACAGAGCTTCACATTTCTAAAGAAATACACAAAGTAATGTAACAAACAGTATACAGAGACAGTACCTCGGTAGAATGACACAAGCCAGATTTATTTATTTTCTTTTTAATCTGCAGCAAAGGAAGTTAATTTCTGCTGTGTATATCAATACTCAAGACACTGTCCTATGCTAGTGCTTTATTCCCATTTCAGGTTAATGTTTAATTCTCTAGATAGCAGCCATCTAGCATATCTTTCTTGTATTTTTAAAGAAAAATACAAAAGTAAAAAAATAATTACTTTTATCTTGGGAAGTAGAAGCCTCAGGCTGACAAACAAGCTATGCCAAAATGACTCAAAGTGTTTGGTACTAAGTCTCAGTTATGTCGCCCCGTTGTTTTGGTATGGGACTCAACTTAATGTTTAGTAGGCTAGCACAGGACATGTTATGGTCTCTGATTGATGGACTAGCCATTGCAGAAAACCTATGTTACCAGCGATGCCCTTCAGCCTTCACTAAACACGTGAAGGCTCTCACAAAACCTTTCACTCAGGTCACTGAAATTCTAGCCAGTGTCCAATGCAACTCTGAAGAAATTCAGCACATTAAGAAAACGAAATTTTAAAATAATCTTTTAAAACCCTCACCATTTCTTTGTCTCACTTCTCTCACTATAAATTATAGCAATCTTAAATCAAGCACTAGAGTTCCAATTCATGAGACAGAGACTGGATGTGAATGCACTAATTAGTGTGCTCTACCAACTCAGGCAGGAAATCAATTCAGGTAGGAAATTAAGATAAAAGAATAGTGAATCAAGCTAAAAAAAAAAAAAAAGGAAATAAAGAAAAAAAAAAAAAAAAAAAAAAAAGAAAAAGAGAGGAATGGTGAGGAACGATCTTTTACTAACAAAATAAAAGTGAAAATTGCATGTGTACCTGTGTCAATTATTATCAGAAGTTCTGATCCTATAGTGCCATCTAATAGGTACAGAGCTGTACATGAGTAATTGCATATTTAACTGTGTAAAAGAAAACACTCAGGCAAAGGTCCTTGCCTGTTTGCATTTGAACATGCACACACACAAATGCACCTCTGTGACATACATGCACCAAGTGCCCCCATTAAAATTTTAGGAAAATGAAAATCTGACAAATTCCCTTGAAGAGAAAATGATATGTTTTCGGGTTTTTTTAACCTATTCACAGTAAAGTCTTTTCATTCTCATCCTACTGAAAAGAGTCAGCTTTTCAGATTATTACACACGAAACATCTTCAAACTGCCTTAATTTGTAGAAGTGCCTACAGTGCAACTGAGAAAAAGATAAATTAAGCTGAGCTGAATACAGAAAGTCGGAGCAGGCTTAAACCACCGTTCAAGCTACCAACATGAAAGCCAGTTTGGGTGCTCGGGTTGCATCACAATAATGGTTTTTCACAAATTGAGCTCAAGTCTGCTTGTAAAACACAAAGGAATAGCAACTCAAGTAACTCACTTTAGAACCTTTGTGGTCAAATGACTTTAGTTAACATAGAGAAGACTTTGTCAAGTGGGTATGTTCACAGCTTTTATGTGCTTTTAACTCAGTAAGAACCAAAGTAACTACTCACTTGTACCACTGGGGATACAAAAGACAAAAAAGACACAACAATTTGATTAAAGGACACTGAGGTATGATCCAAGTATTATCAGAAATAAAGCAGCTTCACTTTTGTGTGGTGTTCAAAGCTAGGTAGCCTGCTGCATATTTATTGCTTTCCAGAAGTCATATGACGCAAGTAAATAACAAATACATTCTTTAAGAGACTTGTACCAAAAATATTTATCTGCCAAGTCAGGTCATGCTGGAAAAAAAATAAAGAACAGCCAACTTTCCAGTAATGAAACAAAAATGTGCTAACAACCTTGTAAGTGCAATTACCACAACACATGTTAACCAACCTCCCTGGTCCCGCGCAATGAGCTCACAGAAGTCATGATGTGAACAGGCTGTATCCTACGTTGTTTCCACTCCTGATTTAAGATTTCAGTTCTTTCCAGTATCTTCTGACGATTAGAATTAAACATACTCTAAAAATTAATCACAATTGTAAACATTACAAATAAATCAAAGACTCTAAATTCACCTGCTAGCATCTTAAGGTATTATAACATTCAGTAAAAAAATGAAACAAAACCAGACAGGAATAAAGAAAAACACTCAAAACTCAAACGCACAATTTTTTCTAAATGTCAGTGAGGCTCAGTATAGTTCATTATCCCTTTCTTTGACTCAAACCATGTTCTCATGTTTAGAGGCTTGGAGGCTTAGCATGGAATTAAATTCTAAATGGAATTAGAAAGAGTATGTGACTAAAGAAGTTGCCATACTTGCTCTCCAGTGTCTCTTCTGATACTTAGCATGTCCAATTCAAACACATATAAATGTATAATACCTGTTTCTAAGATTAGAATTAAGACAAGTGTTCAGTATGGTAGCAAAGTATTTAATGAAATTGTTATTGCAGGTGTCAACTGCAGGACAACTCATACTTCAGAAGAAAAACAATTTTTGTATCATTTTTTAACCAATAGAACAAAAGACTGTATACCTTTACTTCATCCGCACGTCGGAACCTCTTGAGCTGCCTCAGTCTCATATATTCTGATTTCACACGTTTTCGCCAACAAATTGGTCCCTTCTCAGATTTTTTTCCAGTTTGACCCATGATTATCCTACAAGAGACAACATCATGTTAATATTACCAAATCTGATGCCACTGCTTGCAGAGTTAGAGTGAATTTAAGCAGGATAGAGACATCCTTTTAATACCTTTCATATCTAATTCCTTTCAATCAGACACTTTCAATACCATCCTAATTCAATTTAAAAAAATAAAAATTTGAAAACATACTTAAGTGATAGGCACCAGAAAACAGTAATTTTAATTAAAAATCAGTGGGACCATTAACAATTGCTTTAAGCACTTTTAATGCCTGTATGCAGAAAGGTACCTAATGGATCTAAAGGGGGCAGGCAGAACAAATAAAGATTCCCAGTGCAAAGATACACACTGGAATCCTTGCAAGCAGTTTTGTAATTAACTTCTGGACAGCTATGATCATGGCAGACAAACCTTTACCTCCTCGCAGGAGTGGTCCTCTTTGGTAAGATACCAACTCCTAGAATGGGCTTCTGGAGTTGATTTCAAGTGCAGAGAGGCACCTCAACCACAGTCCTCCTACCTAGACACTCAAATGTCAAAAAGTTCTAGAAATTCAGACAGAAAGCGTTTTGAAACAGCCAGAATAAGAGACCTTGCTCTTTTCTCAAGTATTCTACAAAAACCCAAACTGTCTAGGTGACTGCAAACAGGATACCGGTGCTATTTTTCTGACCATGCTCCATTCTTATGTTACAGGACTGTTGGCAATCAAGTTGAATTTTTACGTTATAATCCAAATGCATTGCTAGAATATGACAATCTGCTCAGCATTTTTCAAAATCAAGGGCTGTGTGCTGTGACGATGCTGGCAATGGCTATTTTGACAGCATCCTGAAACAAAACCACCACATCAAAGGCTGGCTTCCTCTCAAGAGTAGCATTGCAGCAACCTACAGCATTTCACCAAGTAGCTCAAAAGAGCATTCACAATAGCCATCAGGGACTGAAAGGCTGAAATGTCCACTTGCCCAAGGTTATTACATTCTCAAACAAGCATAATCTTATTTGTACAGAAACAATTCTTGTCCCTCTAACGCACAGCGCTAGCTCCCCTGCCCTGCAGCACAGCTCCCCTTGCAGACAGGAGTGCAGCTTCATCCAAGTCACCGAAAGCTGCTCGCTGCTGTAGGCTCGGCTCTGTTTTCAGCAGTTCTGTACAGGTTAGATTTCAGTTCTATCAGACTTTATGATGTTCGGGAGGAGAAACCCATCCAGAACCTATTTATTCTCAATACCATGCCTTCATTTACACTGAACAAAAGTCATAGTCTATGAGAGCCTGAAACCCACTTTTACCCAAGACATGAAATTATATTTTGTAAGAAAAATGGTTAGGTTTTTAGATTTACAAGGAAAATGAATCAACAAACAAATGGCAGAATTTTCAACCCAAATCACGGGAAGTATCCTTTGAGGAAAAAAGGTAAAGCACATAAATAAGTTTCACCTAATGCCTGAAGCACCTAACTAGATAGAGGGGGAGGATGGAGAACCAGCAGTGTGAGGTAGATCTAGAGTAAAGTGTCAAACACAGTTGCTCTGCTTCCATGCCTGAAGGCAGCAAGTAGAATCCGCTTGTATCTCATTTGCCCCAACACCAGTGGTTACAAGAGAAACAGATTTAAAAAAAAAAAAAAAAATTAATAAAATCCCAGATCATTCATGTTAAAGCATGGTAAAGAGAATCAGTGATCCAAAGTGCACTACAATATTGATTAGAGGACAGCATAAAAGCACCATGAAGTTAAGAAAATGCATTGTATTATATCCTAAACTAAGCCAAGCAAAAATATGGAAAAAACATCCCATGAATTGGAAATAAATTAGACATAGAATAAGTATCATTAAATAAGAGAAAGAGAGAATCTCAATTTGTGTAACACAGAACATCAAAATCACCTCAGTCACGGTTTAGCCAAAAGACAGAGGAGAAGTACCAATGAATTGACAAATGAAAGCTCAGCTTACTACACCGAAGCAGCATATCCCATAAAAACAAAACGCAGATTGCTTACTTACTCTAATACTGCATCACCCACAGCCCTTCTTATTCTAGTCTCCTGGAGAATAACAAATGACTCAGGCTTTAAAAAAAGGTTTCTTAACTAAAATTAAATTGCCAGAAAAGCCCTGCTCATCAAAAGCAGATCTATATGGAAATAGTATATAATTAGGTTAAAACCACCAACAACAAAACAAACGAAAAAGCAGAATCCCCATCTGTCTTTCATACAATGGAAATACAGCCCCCAGAAAACCCCACTAACAAGAATTTAAGACCGAGAGAAATACATCCCCATCGAAAAAACAAACCCAATTTATTCAGTTTTTCAGTAATGAACATCATTGTTACCTGTTCTATTAAAATGGTAAGAAAAATAATACTTAAAAAAAGATTAATACTTCCTTTTAAAATAGCGTAACTTATGCACAGTCAGGTCATTCATCTGAAAACAAACGAGACTCACAAGAACACTGTCTCTCACACTAGTTTCAAGCTGCTATCTGGGGCACAACATAGACAACAATTTGATGTTCAAGGCACCAAATAACAAATTCTAGGAAATTAAAAAAATGCACTGTTGCTTATGTCAAGTTATAGGAAGAAACAGTACTTCTAGATCAAGTAACAATGTCAATGTGCAACAGTCAGTGGAATACGCACAGTGCATAAAGTCAAATACGTATAAACAAATTAGAAATGAAATGGCCTCTGAAATTGCAAGGCTGTATTAAGAGAAAAAGCACTGAGTGGAAAGGAAGCATATGCATGCACAGGTTGTAGAAAAATTATAACTAAGAAAAAAATAAACTGTCTTGGATGCATGTTTGTGAAATATTGATTTTTAAAATCCCTGAAAATCTGTTAATGAATTCTGATTTTGAGCAGCACTTTTTCCAACCAAGTGAACCATATTTGTATATATGTGGTCATCACCTAAGTAGAATTAGTGTCCTTAACACACGCAGTGTGGTAAGAGGGAACTGTTTTTCTGTCCCTAATCTCAGAAGAAAGTATGGGGGGAAAAACAAACAAGGCAGGGGGCAGGGAGAGAAGCACGTATTCATAGTGCACAGAGTTAATTCTCACAGTGCAATTGATCTGTCACCTTCACGTTAGGACTATAGCCAAATGCCACTGACAATTTCTAATGTCAAGGTAAAGGCTGTCCCCAAAAACTATACATTTAAGAAATTAAACCTGAGAAATTGGGATAGGAAGTTTCACAGACAAACTGGGTCAGGGCTGGGGGAGCAAAAAATGAGACAGATAGATGAACTCTTACAGAAGAGTGCTTCCTTCCTGAAAGGAAAAGTAATACAGAAAATCGAAAGACTTAAGGGAAACAGCAACATAAACACAATCTCTGGGGCAAACTCAGGACTGTAGATGCTGTCTCAAGCCTTCTATTGGTTCACTTGCACTAGTACCTATGTGCAAGAAAAACCTTTTCCAAATCACTTTCTTCCACCATTTCTGCTGTTCGCTTTCGTAAGGACTGTGAGCTGTAACAAGCTACACAGTTTTCACTTTGCTACACAATAAAAAAAGTGTATACATATTCATTAAATTATCTTGTATGGAATTTCCAGCTATGATCGCAGAGAAGAAAAGCTAGTGAACTTTAAGATCACTTTGTCAGAACTAGTCAACTTTTCATAGAAAGTTTCAGAATATTTCCAACAGTAACACAAGCGGCACAAGCTAAACCCCATCTGCCTAAGAATAGTTAAGCCTGCCTTAAGAAGACAGCATGATGTTAAACAGTTTCCATTTAATAAATAAAAGCACGATACTGGATTGTCTTTGTGCAACGGTCTGATTCCAAGACCCCCCCAGGCCACGTCCCTCTTCTCTGTCCCCATTGCCCTTTCTGAATCCTGCTAGCTGTTCCTATTGTTTTAAATTCTTTTTATTTCCTATTTTTTCAACATCTTCACACGACAGTCTTACGGGAAACATCCAACTGCTAAAGATACTGGTCCTGAGAACTTTGATCCAAAAGGAAGAAACTATGTAGCCGTTGTTTATGGGTAGATTATCTCATCTCCAAAATAGATACAAAAGAGCAAGCATAACACTGAAGCAGTTATATTGTTTCTACAGAAAGTTCATCTCCCAAAGAGCAGAGTGACTTCCAGCAAGCCCCCGAGCTAACTTTGGCAGATCTTACCTGGCCTCACACTAAGGGGGGAAACCTTGCCATAACTCCCTGCACCCTCTTTGCAGAAAATACACTGGGAAATCCCAAACGATTCCAGCATCAACCTCGTACAGCCGCAGACGGACAGACTGTCTCGTTCCAGACTCAGCCACCACTCCAATTCCACAGCAAGCAAGGAGATACCTGTCATGCTTAAACGCAAAGGCTTCCTACCCTGGGTCCCAACAAAACACAGAGCTATTCTTTTCAGTTTCTACTCATACTTGCATGAAAAATGAGAAACAACCAAAAAAAAAAGTCAATGACCTAGAGCATATATATTTGCTTTTTAAATAAACTCTGATAAGCATTTCATCATGATGTACAAGATCAGCATTCTTTTCAATCAGTTTTACAGAAACTTCATGCCTATACGCTTAAATCAGCCGATACTTACTTTCAGCAGCCGAAGTGTGTACAATACATTGAGAATTCACAACCAGAGACAAAGAAGTATAGAAAAACTTCATCTCCGATTGCTCCTGTTTTGCCTACGGAACATACAAATAGCCTTATTGAAAGGCAACATCCTATTTTTCTTTGTTCATTTTGGCGATATCCATCAGTGACAGACACGCACACAGATAATTCTCTAAATTAAGCAGTCTATTCAAGCAATCGTACTGCTGTCAAAGACTATATTTAAGCTCCTCTGGCTACCCTGACAAATCTCAGAAAAAAATTAATGAAAATTTTCAAACTGGAAAAAGCACGGGAGAAGAAATGAGGGTGTCTGTCCTTTTAAAAGAATGCTATTAGTTTCTAATTGTGCTTAATATTACACAATATTTTAAACTGCAACAATATTACATTATCTTCCCTCTCCTCAGGATTTCTGCTTGGAGATAATTATGAATGAAAACACATGCTGCACATGTGTGCAGTATAACTTCTCAGTCCTTTTTTGTGAATTAATCTACACTCAAAAGGCTATTCATGTACTTTAAATATATGCACACACTGACACAATACTGCACTTCAGAGCACTCTTAACCAAGTTTCCGGATTGGGGGGGGGAGGGAGGAGAAGGAACGGGGAAGGAGGGGAGAATATAAAACCCAACGGAGAAATTGCATATGCAACCTGATGCAAACTGAACAATAAAATAAGCCATCACAGTTTTTGTTACCTAGAGCAATGAAGGAATAAAATAATTCAGACCGGGCAAGGGCAGGTAGGTCGCAAGTACTACTTTGACCTCCCATAAAGCCAAATGCCAATGCTTTCACATTTGCTTCTCAGAACCTTGAGCTCTAAAGGAATGTATTTAGCTGCACAGCCCTGCTCAACGAACCATCTGACGCTGCTTCTCAGCCTCTTCTACCTCACCATTAGCATGGTCACAGCCCTGTGAACAGTGACATACTTCCACTAACTTCTCTCAACTGGAGGCACTGATAAACTCCAAGCCTGCATCTGAGCTGGCTTCACAAACTGTCACTTCAGATACCATGAACTTATTAATTTGAATTCAATGCTACATAATGAAGGTACTCACTCAAGTAATCTCTTCAGCGGCAATGGCATCTTACAATCAACCCATCCTTCCCCTCTCTTTACTCACACCCCAATCCTGCCCGCTGAGCTGCACCCACTCTTCTTGAAATGGTAAACTAGATGAAACTGGCCAACACTTTGCTGATTGTTTGTTCTCTGAAACACAGATCAGTCCCGTCCACAACTGTGGCTTCCTGTGCACAACTATAAAGCAGGAAGGAATTGTTAAGAACTCAGACCAACACTGGGGAAAAACTAGTGCAGGCAATTCCACCACAAACAGGTGCTGCGTTTATACAGCAGTGTATAAACCCTGGAGTGGCAGGCATGCTCTTGAACTGCAAATTGTTACCAGATCCAGACAGCATATGGGTCTCTCAGCCTGAATATACACAATCTTACTAATGGAAAAATTATTCTATATCAAACCCTGTCTGAAGTCATCATTGAACTTCAAGCATTTACAAAACTTGTGGTTTAGTTAAAAAGCAAGCAAGCAAACAAGAAAACCACACCCCACTACACCCTTCTGTGCTTTTGCTCAAACTGAATAAAAACTTCTTCTCCAGCAGCAGAATTTAGGACAATTTTCATGTCCAACTCAAAAAAGCAGAATTTTTAACAACAGAAGGGATTAACAAGATTTTTCCACAAGCTTGCAAAAAAAATCAATAGTTTCTAGAAAACAAAAGAAAAAGCTAACACATTTCAGGTATCAATAAAACCAATTCATTAAGGGTAGACCTGAAGTTGTTAACTTTACAGAACTACCTCATTAAAAAAACCCTTAAATAATCTTTTGCGTTACAGGATTTTACATAGCACAGTACAAAGAAAATGTTTGTTCGACTGCAGCTAAGTACTTTCCAGTTATGTTAAACTAAACTTTATTATTTAGAAACTCTTGGAAATTCACTTTTAGTACTTTACTTCATGCACACTAAATACAAAACAAGATAATACTCTCTATGAACCTATCTTAAACCTTTCTAGAATAAGCAGTTTCCTGTAGACTCATAGACTCATTACAATTATCAAGCACCTGAAAATAAACTATCAATAAAACACATAGGTATTGCCAGATTGAAAAGAAAAGAAAAGAAAAGAAAAGAACCCAAAAAAACACCAAACAAACAAAAACAGAAACAAAACTGTCTTCAAAGTTAATTATAAATTCACCCTGTAATCTGACAGACCTGTCTCCTTCACTTATACCAAACTTTTGTTAACAGCAGAGAGATTAATGAGAAAACTTCGGTCAAGAAGCAATATTACTCTTGGGCTAAGCAAGAAAAACTGTTCACTGCTACGATTTCAGAGCTGCTTAACTATTTCCACATTAAGTTATGCAAGCTGCAGGCGCAGGGGGAAGGATGACACTCCCAGCACCTCAAAGGGCTTTTTACCTGTGCTATTAGCAGACATAAGGAAAACATGGCTAGAAGTTTTATAGTTGCTTGCTACTCTACTTTCTGGATTGTCTAAAACAAAACAAAACACGGTTTTCTTTCCAACTTATCTACATAAAATAGCACATTCTCATTTCCATGAGAAGAAAAATATTCCCAAGGCCACTGTCAGCTCGGGTGTTGCAGATAGCAAACCATACCAACAAAAATCTCTAGCTCTGAAATACAACAACATAGTAAAGATTAACATAGTTTATTAATAACACATCACTACAAAAAAACTATAGCACACTCTTTTACAGAATTCATCAAGAGAAATAGCAGTAAACAGTAGTGTGCTTTTTACTATTCTATATTATAGAAATTAAGTATTTGAAGTTTACAGTACAGTTCAACCTATTTTTAATCAATAAATACCTAAAAACCAGTAATCTATACTTTAAAATTTACATCATGGTGTTATCCCATATGATGAAGTTCTGTATCATTAAAACATGTTTAAATTTAGAGAGAGAACTTACACTAAATGCTACCATCAGTTCAAATACCGTCCTCAAATGCTATTTGGCGTCAGTTTTACCTGGAAAAAGACATCATTTGTCCACTGTATCAGTGGCCCCTGGTCACTCATTTCCACCTCTACTCAGCTTTCCTTACTGTGAGAGCTTAAGTGCTTATGACTCTGTTAATCAAACTAGGTCAGGAAAAAAAAAGTCTGTCTGAACAGCACAAAAAATAAACACACTCAGTTTTTAAATACAATTTTTCAACACAATCAGCTCCACAAGCTGGTTTGTTCAGGAGCCACACAAATTCTTGCATAAACAGAAGTGAAGGAGGGGCAACACTGGGGCAGGAAAAAGAACTGAAATCAGAAAGAGCAGCAGCTTCGGCTTCAACAGAAGCATTTGTCAAGCCATGTCATCTCTGTCACTCACTTTTACCAAGTACAGAAAAATTATTCTTAACAACCAGAAATGGGAAACATTTACTAATGCCAGCTGTGCCCCTCTTTGAGCAGATAAATGCCAACAGGCTTGTATTGGTCTACAAAGGCTTAACCTCTGTTGGGCTCTGTTTGGCAGTATCTAAATGAAATTGCTCAGTTCATGAACTGATCTAAGCAGGTAACTCCAAACAGCTCATCTGTCCTTCCTTACCCTGACAGACTTCAGTGGTTGGGGATGATGTAGGTTAATAAAACACTCAGAATCAGCTCTGAGATTCCACCTTCTGCAAGAAAGCTCATAATTAATCAAGAGATTGAAACTGTTAGAGGTTATCGTCAAAGGTAAAACTATTAATTTTAACAAGTTTGACGTATGGAAGAGAAACAACAACCTCAGCCATACCAATGCCATAACCCCAAACTGAGCAGTTTGGGAAAACAGTATGTGAAAGCAAATGTCCAGCTCTCAGAACACTTCTTCTTCCTCCCCCTCAAGTTAGCAGAAAAACCTTGGCTTGCAAGTTGAATCAAAAGCCTGTGTTTCAATTGCAGTGTGGGTAACAATCCCATCCAAGACATTTTACCGTCACCCGTAACACCAATACAGACTGGTGACAGCTGTAGGCCTTCCGTGGAATACAGCAGCACCAAAAGCAGATGTGCTGGTATAAATAGCTGTCCTTTTACTATGAGCAGCCTCATCACAATTAAGCGCCTAGTATTGAGATACAGCTAGTTACTTGCAACACTAAAATACATTTCAGTCAGTGGAATCCCTTCAAAAGTAGCAGTCTGTCACTACAACATTGTGGGGGTTTTTTTATGAACCAACAACTTAAAATTTTTGCTTCCACTGGAACAGAGTTGTCAAATTCGAGGCCACTGCACTCTTT
>NW_010132174.1:84368-94258 GCF_000699245.1 Pterocles gutturalis
ACCGATGGTTACTGGCAGATTACCAGCTGCCTAACAGAATTTAACTTTGAAAAACAACTTTTCAACTTAACCAAAGCTAAGCAGCACATTCACTTTTGGAAGCTGATGACAAATACATCTAAATGTATTTCTCAACTAGGAAAGGAAGTAGGATCTTACAATGGCATACGTTTCCTCTCTTCATTGTCTGTCTACACTACTTCGGCATCCCACACAGAATTTACATAGCAAATACGCTAAATTTGATTGAGATGATTGGTTACATCAAATCAGATATTTTCTGTACTCAAAAGAAGCAGAGTTTCCCAATTGGACCAAAAAGTCAAAATCTTTCATGCTGGCCTGATAAACACCCAAACAGGCAGGGAAGAAGAGTAACCATGCAACCAGGGTCAAGGGAAAGGAGCAAAGCCTCTCCCTGTCCATGTGGGCAAAACATGAGAGCATACCATCCACTTGCCTTAGCCTTATCTTCCATACCATGTAACACATACTAGTCACACTGTGGAATTTTTTTTCTTTACAAGGCTTTGCACAATCAAAGCCATTAATGGAGCAAACCACTTCTGCATGAGTAGCTTTCAAGAAGCACGTTTCCTGCTACCTCTAGATTAAATAAGAGTGCTCTGAAAAGCTGTAGTGAGTGGCAAAACAGCAGCAACCATTTGTAACTTCTCTACATTAGTTGCCAGTGCAAGACAAATACACACGTCTGTAACAAACAAAAAGCTAGTGTAGGTTTGTTCAGTTTGGTTCTGCCTCGTACATCCCACCGCAGCCATTCATAACAACCGCGTCTATTCAAATCAACAGTTAACAATGGTTCTTCTCCATTTCCTACTATCAGTACAAGTCTAAGGCTTCAAGGCATGTTCTATTTATTATTAACAAAATTATTTAAGATTATTACATGTAGGCTCCCAAACTCCTAAGCAGGCTATTTAAAATGTGTCATGTTTTTGCCTGTGTCTGGGCCTTATCAAAATTGGATGAGTCACTTCAAGAATTTCAACCGATAGAGAAAAAAATTTAATTCCCTGAACAGCATGCTTTCTTAAACATATCAGAGCTAAACCCAGATGATCACAGAAGTTGACCACTATTCTAGCCCTTCTAATCTATGCTAAATGAAAGTAAAAGAGGCAACAGACAAGACTCAGCAAGGGATTTCATTTCAATATAGGATGAAAATTCTTCACAGTGAGTGCAGCACAGCATAGGAATGCGTTAAGCAAAGAGGCGCTAGAATCTCCAGTCTGGAAAACACTTTAAAAGCCGTCTGGAAAAGACCATTTCAGTGTTGGCCTCTGTTTGTACCTCCCAACCTAAACTATTCTACAAGTCAATACAACTCTGAATAGGGCCTGCCATCTCCAAACTAAGGACCACACTATTTTTAAAGCTGATGCTATGGGAGTTTGCTTGCTGTTTAAATTCCAGTTTAAGATTTCAGAAGACAAGAACAATCACCACTGCATTCCAAAATTCTTGGTATTTCAATCAGCTACAGGTACAATTTGAAAACAACACTACCATTAAGAGAACAATAACTTGCGAATTAAAATGCTTAAGAGCTTAATCAGACTGAAATCTTTAGTTGGTGTGTAATCACTCGATTGTCCTAATCGGTAGAAATATTTGTTATGTTACAGAGTCCTTTAATAGCTCTATCAGCTAGTTCACACACTGCTTCCCACTGCTATCCAGTGTGTTTTGTCATTTGAAAGAGGCCTTCTCTGCTTAGCAGTACAGTTGGAGCCTTCAATTCTACCTCTTAGAAATCTTCATTTAAAAAGACAGATTGGAAAGCTCCTCACTAATTAAGAATGTAGTCTATCTAGAGTGCTACATACTCTCCATAAACTTACCACTATGTTTAAAATAAATTTTAAAAAAACCATAAAAGGGCTGTTTTTTCAAATTAGTTGCCTTCTTGTCCTAATTGGGTTCTGCTTCTATTTTAGCCCAACCTTTGTGCTTCTGAAGTGTCACTATTTTCAGACCTTTTATCTTCTGTAGTTTAAGTGACTACAGCTTTACCTTGCACTTGGTGTGCTTAAGATCAGGAGCCTGATCTCTGCCCTGGAACATTAAATGGCTGGTTGTTTTGGGTGTGGTGGAAGCTACTTTTCAGACTTCAATTTCACTTTTTTTCATTTTTAAGTCAATTTAAACACATTCTAGAAGACATGAATAAGCAAGTCAAGCAGCATATGTGTTTACAATAAGCAACTACTCTATGACCTGCTTCCCTGCAACTTGAAAGTTGTGCCTCCTCAATTATTTCCTCTCAAGCAGCTCCTTATTTTAATAGCTCACAATTGATACTTCAGGATAAGTACTTTTGGATACTACCAAACTGACTTATTAAGTGCAATGACTATATGTTTATTTGCAGTATTATTCCCCAAACTAAAACTAGTTGGAGTGCTTACTGAATTATTATAATAAAGGCAATACCTTGTATCTGAGCTCATCAGCGTAACCAGAATTTCCTCTAAATGGATGATTTTTAGCTTTCCTCTAATAATAAGGCTGATACATCCTTCTGCATACATCCCCTACATTACCTTCTGTTGCAAATGGCAAGCAGAAATCAAATGTGACACAGGCTACAGACAACTAAGTTACGTGTGTTTTCTGCAACAGATTCATGAAGGACTACAAGTACCCTGGTATTATGAAAAGCTGCAGTGTGAACTCAGATTTTATTAAAACAAATAAACAAACAAGGAAGTAAAGAAAGCAAAAACAATTCCTAGGGAGAAACCCCACTTACAGCTGCGGACATTGATGTCTCAACAGATCCCTACCCGAGCAATGCCATTGCAGTTAGCCACAGTTCAGGAGACTCACTGCCATAGCTGCTCTCTGCTACAGTATGTAACAGAATTACCTACTCAGCAGTAGCTACAATTCTGCACTGTACCCCTAGATGTTGCTAGGGTTTGCTCCTATCTTAGGCGTTAGGAATTCTAACTTTCAGTCCAATTTCCAGACTTGGTAGGAGTCCCATTCTTAAGTCCTGACTTCTGCTTGCCTTGAGCACAACATCTACCTTACTTCATCATTTGTTTCTAGTCTGTTTTTAACAGTCAAATGCCTCTCTTCAAATACAGTTTCTCAGTACTCCCCAAAATGTGCCAGACAAAAAGTGTATGGAGGACCAGATGGATTGGACTTTCAAGCGTCACCCCTACTTCATGCTGGCATTGCTACAAAAAGAAGCACTTCTACCTTCCACTTGTTCCTACACCTGTGCTATCTTTTCCCTCCTGACAGCATGAGCATTTTCACAGCCAGACACTGACAGAAGCGAGGACGTTGTCTGGCTGAAAATACCTTGCTACCTTTTTGATTGATGAAAAGTGAGCATTCAACCACTTTGTCCCCACCCAAAGACACTGTTAACTATGGCCTTAGACATTCCATTTTCTGCTCCTTGTGAGCGTACCAAATGCCTAAGCCTGCAGATCAGTTTCTGGATGTGCTCAATTCATACTGAAAGTCATACCGCTTCGTATTTGAAATGCTCACCTCGCATAGCAACTCAGAGTAGTTCAGTTACTGACACACAAAACAGGAGGGAAACAAGTCAACTTTAGGGCTCACAGAACAAAATAATCATCAGTTTGATGACTTCTTTTTTTCTAATAGTACACTGCCTTTGGATTTATTTTGACATTATCTCATTTTGTAGGAGTCCTTCATTTAGAGTATTTACTCGTCAAGAAACAATGGTACGGGTACTTCTCAGAGTTTAATTCTCTTCAGCAGAGAAAAAATAAAAAGCTCTGTCTGTTAATAACAAAAAAGATTTCAGTACAAATAATTATCTTTCAAATACATTTCCTTAAACAAATACCAGAGTAGAAAACAAAAAGTAATTTAGTATAATTTGTTCTCAGACAGCCCTTAAAAGAAAAAGATAAATCCTTACTAGAGTCTTCCATAAGTGTGCATATGCAAGCCTGCAACTTTCAAAGGTATTCTTCCCTTCAAAAATTAAGTTCTTTCTCTGTACCCCTAAAGCTTCAGGACTTAGAGAAACAGACAGGAAATAATTACTGAATACCATGTAACAGTAACCATTTCAAACAAAAAATTTCTAATTTCCTTATATTACTGCTTTCTTCCAGAACACTTCAACGTTTGATACTTTAGAAAAATACTGTTTTGCAAATAAAAGCAGCAAGTTCAAGTACTCATCCACTTGTGTGGGAGAAGGGGGAAAGAAAGAATGGGGAGATCACAACCAAGTATTTTATATTAAAGATCAAATTAAAATTGGCACTAACTGAAATCAACTGACATCACAGCCCATCATAGTATGGGCAGCATCAGTAAGACATGGTGTAGCAGGTAATGCACCTATTTACTTTCTACTTGGATATCCGCATGTCTAAATACTTTTAACTATATTCGCATGCGTGAGTAAGACTATTTGGATCAAAAGCAAATAAACCATTTTAAAACAGCAAAACAGCAACAAAAAGTTTCAAGCCCGATTTTGATCATGTTTTTTACAAGTCACCATTAACACCATCCCACATTTCTTGCATAAGACCAAGCCTGGCTATCTGTCAGGAGAAAGCAAAGTTTCATACATAAAACTTGAACTTCACCTTTGAGTTGTTCAAATGTATACCTCTAAATTTCTCCCTTCACCCTCATCCACAGACACCCAGAGAAGTTAGGTGACTTGTACACATATTCCAAATAACCTTTGATGCCTAACACCTCCATCTCTTAAAATTTACCTTTTTGATATCCTGGATAAATCTGGCAGAAAAAGTAACACTTGCTGGGAACACTTAAGGCATGTCTCCACAGGCAAAATAATTTAGGGTGTGAATTTGAAGTGCACTGACTATTCCACCCGAACTTGTTTTGTGGACACACCTTTTTTACTCTAAAAAACTCTAAAAATAGGCACAGGTTCTTCAGCTCAATCCACACACATGAAAGCAGCCCACACTCCACACTGGAAAAACCCTGCCACACAACAATTAAGCAGTCCAATAGCTACTCCACACTTTTTTTTAGGCAAAAAGCCTAAACTTTGAAAGACATTATGCTTCCCTGTGTGCAGAATTTATTGTAGAACAATCTGGCAAATTTTGGAGCCAATTGTCTGAAAAAAATCCAAAATGACCTTCAAATGATGATGTTATTTACAGAATTCATGTTAAAGCCCTCCAAATAATTGGGTCTAACGTATGGCAACCCTATTCTATAAGGTATACTGGGATTAATCCATCAGCGTGTTAGATTAAATGTCCCTTATAAACAGAAAAAACAGAAAGACTACTTTACCAGAAGCTTGATTTAATGGAGAAAATTAATGAGAAAGAGTTTATCTTGAAAACAAGGTAAACAATCAAGTGAAAACAAACAAACAAAAAAAAACCCCACCAAACCCAAAAAATTCCACCACACTCCAGTGAAAAACTCATCTCTCTTAGGCTGTAGAAGAGAATTACAAACAGTAAGGCTTTGGGACCAATTTCTAAGCAATGATGGACTGAACACCAGCAATGGTTAAACTATTTTAAGATTAAAACAACATATATCAGTCGCTTCCTCCAATAGTTCAACAGTGGATTTAACTTTGCATTAAATACATTAGTAATAAGTAACTCACTAGAAACGTGGCACAAACTAGTGGACATACAGCTGGAAGAAGTTATCACAAAGAACAGATTTTATGTTGTCCCTGGTCATAAACTGTAGCATTAAAAAAAGAGATGATGATAACCTAATTACTTTAATCCATTTGCCATGGTACAGTTTCACAGGTAATCAAGCGTCTGTAACACATATCTGCCTGATTTCTGACAGAAGCAGCAAACTGAATTCCATCTCTACAATTTTTTTATCTTACTAATAAAAAATGAAACCAGATAACTACACACCAAAAATATAAAACTTGCCAGATCCACTCACCCTAAGAAACAGGGAAAGAAAACCAGCTCACATTAAAAAAAATTAAAATTATATAGAAGTTGTAAGACCTGAGTTTCCTTCCTTTCAAATACTTTGTTTCTTGAAATTACATCTGGTGGATTTGGGATTTAAACTGAACATGCAGGCTGAGAAAAAGAGAATGCATGGCAGGAAAAACTGAACCAACCACGACAAAGGCAGAATGAGAAGGAGCCAAATACAACAAAAATTGACCAAGGAAATAGGTCTGGTTCTAGATTTTAAAATAAAGTATACAGAAATCATACCTTCTTGTAAAGATTTCTTTTCAGTTCAAGTCTTAGAGATCCCAGGATGTGGACTGTAATTTGTACTACTTTGTTTGCATAGTTACACATACAACATCATTTAAGCAGGCACCATATGCACATATTAAAAAAGAAAACAAATAGCAAATTCTGAACTTCTGCAATTGCAAGTATCAAGGAAGTCTTTACTTGCACATGGTAAGGTGTCAGTTTTACCTCATTTGTTCATGAAATAAGATATATCTAAATTTGAAGCTTTTGAAGTAATACATTTTCAAGCAAATGACAGTACTGCACTGATCCACACCCGTTATTACATCGTTGTTTTTATCCACAGCATTACAAACATGCACAGTACGTCTACATTTCCAAATGGCCTTCTCACCTTAGAAGTACTACTGATTTTACCATTAGAAAGGAAGCACAGTATGCATTGTAAGTCTTTCCAAGGCAACAGTATTTTTCACAAATTGAGCAGAGGCACAATTAGTAAAAAATCCTATGTGCAGTCTTCAGCCAGGTAGCCAAAAGCTTCCTAAAGTAAGGGTCTGACCCACATTAGCTGTTTGTTTACAATTTTTTCTGAACACAGCAGGGACCTTAAAAGACATCCTCTTCTCTTCCCATAATAAATGACAATCAGTTTTAAAAGTCTGTGGTTAAATAGTTATATGCTTAAGAATTCCTGCCTTTTTCAGTATTTTTAAAAGAAGCTCGATTCGTCAATATTACACACAAATTATACTTCTACTTTTCACTTGTCTTCTTAAGAGTTGCCTCTACCCAGGTTTACTAGCATTACTTCATCTTGTGAATTCAGAATACATATTCTGACTATAACATTGGAGGTAGTTTTCTCAATTTCACTGAGGATCCAAACCTCAAGTCCACAGTCTGACACGTCTCAGTGGAAATCCAGGCACAGAATGAGAAAAAGCCTGCAACACTCCAACGACCTACTATTACCAGTTACAGAAAGCAATATTGTCACTACTAGGGTTTTTGGAAACTTCACCGTTTCTTCCTGGAAGCTCAACAGAACCTACTGCCTCCTGTAACAAATTTCACTCTTTAGTTTCACCTCATCCATAAACAGACACACTCAGCATCATCCCAAAGTCTTTAACTCATCTCTGTGAGAACAGACAGAATACCTATTTAATAATTCTCTACATTGTTGCCCTTCTAATTTTTAGCTCAAAAAAAACCTCTCAGGCATGTACTCACAGCTTAAAAAACAAACCCAAGCACTCTGCTAACTTGTAACCAATGCTTTATCACTCCCCTGTGAAACACCTCTCCCTATTTTGCATCCATTTCACACAAGGTTTTCCTTTCTCTCACCTTTCTTCCTCCAAGACATAGCCGCTTAGCTGAAGTGATCACACAAACTATGCCAGTACTGGAGTAACTCATCCATTTAAGGATTGACTTGGCCATTCTAGAACAGTTGTACAAGTCATATACATAGATGCTAAATGTATAGACACATTCATAGATATACAGATACAGACGGCATAGATGCTGTCTTCCATCAGATACTGTTTCCATGAGCCCAGCACTGCTCTCCACACACCTTGACAATAGCACAAACAGAAGGCTGGTAGCAGCCTCCTGTCACTGTCATAAAGCTTCTCTTAACATTGTTTCCTAACGTAGGTATTACTCACTTCACCAAGAATTACATTTACAGTGTGTAGTCCATTTCCTCCACTTCTTTTCAAACCTGGTAAACTGAATTTTGCTTGGATAGGAAATTTTGTAAAGATGACCTACTTGACTCAGTAAAATTCCTTGCTCAGCAAAGGCCAGGACCTGTTCCTCAGATTTTCCTGAGATTTTTCAGCATCCCTGCTGGGGAAAACTTTATTCCCCCTTAAGTTTCACAGATACTTCTCAAGTCAGCTGAGATGCATCTCTAAGCACTAACTGTAGAATTGCAGAACTTTCCTATGACAGCTGACATTAAGTTTCCCCCAGCACTTTTGCTCAAATACAACGAAAAGCAAACGTTTATTAAATGTGCTTTCTGTCAGTAATGCAGCTATTTTTAAAAATAACTCTCATTGTTCAACCACATGAATATAGCACTGTTGTCTAAAATACTTGTTCAATTTTAACATTATAAGTGTGAACTTTTAAAATCTAGACATGATACATACAGCTAAAGAAGCAGAATCTTCTTGTGAACACTGACAAGAACAGATTTTTTTGACTAATTCTGAGAAGAATTTTACAGTGCACCAACTTTTCTGGGAACATTGTTGGAGTGCACTAGATGCAGCTTATTCTGACATAAACTGCTTTATAGAAACTGGCAGGTAGCTTGCACTCTATATATGGTACAGTTAGTGCACTCAATAATGCACTACAAAAATGCCCTTCTCGCTAAGCCAAAGTTTCTTCATAGGTAATCAGGACTGCAGGATATATTTACATTTCACCTATGAAAGTTGTAATGTTACAGAACAAACACAAATCCGTTTGAACGCATATTTTCAATTAAATCACCATATTTCAGCTTGTTGTCAATTCTAGCAAGAGAGGAAAAAAATACAGCCAGGAAAAAAAAAAAAAGAGGCTGAACTTCATGTCTCTGGCCTAAGCTTACACGTTACTGCTTTAGCTCATTTTAAACTGAGAAAAGACATTTTATGACATTCTGATGATGCAGACTTTCAGTGTCTGTCACTTCTCAGAGTGAAATCACATATTAAAAAAAGTTCTGAAAAAAACTTTTCTTTTTTCCCCAATTTTTGACGTAAATGAGAATCTTGAATTCTTAAAAAGTTACAGATGAAAATAGCTGTTGGAATCTCATGGAACATTTTACTGTCACAGATTTCTCCACAGGTTGTTTAACTTTAATTGTTACTTTCAATCCTCATGTAGAGAGAGGAAGGGGGGGAAAAAAAATTCCCTTTTTTTTTTATAAAGGAAACTCCACAACAAGAAATGTAACATTTTTGACGTAACAATCTGAAAGCCAGTACTTGATAAAGCACTAGCTCTTGAAGTTAAAAACACTCTACATGTCGCACAAAACTTTTGAGTCATATCTCCTAAAACACTGGAAGCATGCTTTCTGAAAGACTCTGTAGATCTTAAGTAGTCACATTTTAATAATCTAAAGTGACATTAGTTATAGTACACTATGTACAAGTAATACTCACCCTTCTGAAGATGCTTTATTGTTACCACAAATAAACATTCCCCGGACTCTCAATGTGATACAGACACTGGGGACAAACAAAGAACAACCTTTTAATTTTTACAAATCACATAAAGAATCTGAATGTGCCAACCCCTAAAAAAAAAAAAAAAAAATGAACCCAATTTAGAAATCCCGATTTAGAAGTGAAGATTACACTAAAAAAATGACAGTAAAACCCTTCACTGAAAACTGTATTAGTAAGAACCAAACCCCTAATAGCTGAAACTACAGCTGTTAGACTTAAACAAAGACAAACCTAGCCTGCCACAATTAAACAACCTTGTTCAAACTGTTACAAGCTTCTAATTAGAGAGAGCCCTAATCTGAACTTCCAGCTCCACAGTTAGGAAACAAAAAACTTTTCTCTAGCTCCAATAAAATACAGTTCTTAGTAAGTTAAAAATAAGTATCCTGAGTAATGTACAAGTTTATTATCCCATTCC
>NW_010132174.1:94289-94685 GCF_000699245.1 Pterocles gutturalis
ATGCGGACTGCTTGGCTTTTGTCTGCTAGTAATTTCTGAATCACCATGAATACACGTTCATGTCAAAGACATGGGCAGGATGCCACAACACACCTATTTCTTTATCCCGTCATACACTCGTTGCTCAGGGACAGCTCTGCCCCACACCTCCCCTGACACCCCGGTCAGAGCGCTCTGTCTACCCGTGCTTGGAGACACCAGACCCAAACCCCGGCATTCCCAGCCCCCTATGAACTTTCTTGCGGCGCTCGGGAATATCAGGACCGCGCGGTGCCGTGAACGCTCAGGAAGCCCGAGCCACCGCCGGACTGATTCACCCCCTCGCCCTCTTCAGCTTCCTCCCTGAACCGGGAACCGCCCCCCAGGCCGGGAACAGCGAGCCCCCAAACCACGCAG
>NW_010132175.1:0-310 GCF_000699245.1 Pterocles gutturalis
AGGTCTCCCCACCCGCCTGCATCCAGCCAAAGGGTTTCTCCTGCCCCGAAAACCTCGGAGCAGCCTCGCGAGGTGGGGACACACGGAGCGGCTTCGCTCCCGTCCCCGCGTCCCCGGTGCCATCGGTCACCTCCCCTCAGTGCCTTGAAAAAATTCCCCCAAAACCCCGGAAAGCTCCGAACCTGGGCAGCAAAAACCAGGGAACAAGCGTTCGACCACACCGGGATAGTTTAATTTTATTTTTTTTAATCGCCAGGTTTGCCCGTGTCCCCTCCGAGCACGTTTTCCCCGACAGCGGCCGATCCCGGCG
>NW_010132175.1:380-705 GCF_000699245.1 Pterocles gutturalis
CAGGTCCCAGATTTTTCAGGTCCCGGATTGTTCAGGTCCCAGATTTTCCTCTCAGGGCAGGTTTCAGGTCCCAGATTTTTTTTTTCCCCCCGACATCGCTGCTGCTCGCAAGGAGGGACACGGCGGCGGCACGAAGCAGGAATCCCTGCGATGGGGACGACAACCCAAAAAAAAACCCCAAAAAACCCCCCAGCGCGACCCGTAGCTAACGGGGGAATTCTCTGCTCCCATCCCGCCGGGTCCCAAACCTCGGGAGGAGCCGAACGTCCCTGGATGTCCCTTTTCCAGGGGAGGGGACACTTTTCCAGGTTCGGTTTGAAGTTAC
>NW_010132176.1:0-15669 GCF_000699245.1 Pterocles gutturalis
GTGATTCTGTGATTCTGTGATTCTTTTTCCTCCAATTTAGGTAATTAGTCACAGTTGCTGAAATGACTATAAACAGCACCTGAAAAGCTAAGCAAATTAGTTAAGGTACTATATAATACATTTTTGACTCAACAAAAATTTGTGTAAATAATTATCTTCACACCATTGTTTATAACTTATCACTTGTGGTCTTTTGCAAGCTGTCAGTTTGCACTGTGGTTGCATGCAGAGACATTTTGTTCCATCATGTAAATTCTGAAAATTCAAGTAACAAGACATCCATCTACGTGTTTGCATACAGAATAAGAATGTAAACTCCCACACTCTTATACATATGCATTTTCACAAACTTTTAAATTTGATTTTGTGTTGATTCGTGTGTGAACTAGTGCAATGCATATGCAGTAATGACTAGAAACAGCCTATTTGTGCCTATTACTACTATGGCTATTTAATTGCAATAAATGTTGCACTTCTGTGAGAGTTTGGTTTCACTAGTTAAGTTCTGAAAAAGCACTCTTAGGTACCTTCCAAATGAAATGGGAAAAACTAAAAACATGGAACTTCATTTCATCCCCTAAAACCCAGACCCTAAAATGGATTAATGTGCTTTCTTTCCCGCTTTATTTCTGCCTTCTGCATGCCATGAGTATTTATTTCATGGGATTTTCACATTGAAATGTCCTTTAGCAACTGTAGCTCGAGCCCTACTAGTCAAAACCATTCTACTTGGAAAATAACATACAACAGTGTGGTGGGTTGACCTTGGCTGGCTGCCAGACACCCACCCAGCCACTCTGTCCCTCACCATACTCACCAGGACAGGGGGGAGAAAATAAGATGGAAAAGCTTGTGGGTGAAGAAAAAGACAGGGAGATCACTTACCAGTTATTGTCATGGGCATAACAGACTCTTTCTGGGGGAAATTAATTTAATTTATTGCCTATTAAAAATAGAATAGGAAGGTGAGAAACAAAGACAAAAACTAAAACACCTTTTCCCACCCTTTTTTTTGGCTTCAGTTTTGGCTCCTCTTACCCAGCCCACCCCCATGAGCTGTGCAGGGCGATGTGGAATGCAGTCTTGCAGTCAGTTCATAACAGTTCCTCTCTGCAGCTCCTTCCTCCTCACACTTTTTCCCTGCTCCAGCATGGGTCCTTCACAAGCTGCAGTCTTTCAGAGTAAGCCTTCTCCAGCATGGGCTCCTCTTCACAGGCAACAGTTCCTTCAGGGCGTACTCACCTGCTCTGATGTGGGGTCCTGCACAGGCTGCAGGGAAACACCTGCTTTGCCATGCTCCTCTCCACGGGCGGCAGCCAAATCTCTCCTCCAGAACATGGGGCACCTCCTACCTCTCCTTCTCAGATCTTGGTGTGTGTAGGATTGCTTCTCATACTTCTTTTTTTTTTTTTTTTTTTTTTTTTTTTTTCCCTCGGTCCTCACTGCCTATGTGGCTTTTCTTTCTTTCTTTCTCAAATATATTTTTTCAGAGGTGCCACCAGCTTGGCTGACAGGCTCAGCTCCGTCCTATGGAGGGTCTTTTTTGGACCTGTCTGGACTCAGATATATCTGGCATGGGGCAGCCCCCAACTCCTCACGCAGAGGCTGTGGGTTACAGCTCCCTTGCTGCCATCACCTACAACACCTACACCCAAACCAAACAGTACATCAAAAATATTCAACCAGAACAAATCACAAATAGGGTCACTTAGCAACTTACAAAAAAATATTTATATGTTCACTCAGAAGAACTGTCACTCTAATATTTAATCCTTTATTACTTTCAGAATATAATCTGCACTTTATTTGCATAGACTTTAATTATGTTAAATGTTATTGAAGTAAGGTTTCATTTGGTGATAATAATGCAAAAGCATTTGTGTTCTCTATGGGAAATATTAAATTGCCTCAGTTTAATGTGTCTGTGATAACATTACAAAGCATCCCAAAGGAGCCAGAAGCAATGTAAGAAGTGATGGCAAGAAACTCGATGTGGTTGGCTTAATCTGTTTTCACTGAGATTACTATTAATTAAATGTTACTAATACTTTTGCGAGTTACAGAAATGACCTTAGGAAATTTCTGTTAATCCTCCTCGACACCATGATCTTAGAAATAACAGCAACAGTTCTATTTTTCCCTTTTAAGAAAATAACATGGAGGACAGCATGGGAAAATATCTTAACAATTTTGCCTTACAAGTATTTTATATATTCATATCCAGAGTCAACCTTTCCATTTAGTTTATATGTATAGGTCTCATTTAAATTATTCTTTTTCTATCTGATCAGAATAATGGATACATGAAAAGGTATGATTTGTCCTTATTGCCTCTAAGTGAAATATGCAGTTCACAGTAGCTGCTTTTCTGTAGTATTATTAGGATCTGGTTTCTGGAAACAAAAGTAGCTGCCCCGGCTATGCTTATAAATACACAGTGCATTACAAGATAAATCTCTGTATTTGTTTTTGTGATTGGAAATAGTTTCCAGAACAATTATTGGTTTATTTATTCATGAAATATTTTAAATATTTTTTTCCTCTTTTTTTTCAGTAAGTAGCTTTTGAGCATGCTCTTCTTAATGTCCTGAAAGGTCTGTTACAGGACCAAAGCAGATACTACCTGCTTTTTTCCTTGTTACCTGATGAAATTCAGAAGTGGCAGTTTTTGCTGTACAGCCATATTAACTATTTCACTGTCACAGACAGTGACAAATAAAAAGTCTAAAACATCACTGCAACTGCTATATGACTTCCCAACAGAAATTGGAAACACTTGGGCTGGGGCAATCACAGGTGCTTGTATAGACTGGGAGAAGAACTCCTTGAGAGCAGCCCTGTGGAGAAGGACTTGGGGGTCCTGGTGGACAAGAAGCTGGACACGAGCCAGCAGTGTGCACTTGCAGCCCGGGAGGTCAGCTACATCCTGGGCTGCATTAAAAAAAGGGGTGGCCAGCAGGGAGAGGGAGGTGAGTGTCCCCCTCTATTCTGCTCTTGTGAGACCCCATCTGGAGTACTGTGTCCAGGCCTGGGGTCCCCAGCAGAAGAAAGATGTGGAGCTCTTAGAGCGGGTCCAGAGGAGGGCCACAAAGATGATCAGAGGGCTGGAGCACCTCTCCTATGAAGAAAGGTTGAGGGAACTGGGCTTGTTTAGCTTGGAGAAGAGAAGGCTTCAGGGAGACCTCACTGTGGCCTTCCAGTACTTGAAGGGAGCTTACAAACATGAAGGGGAGTGGCTTTTTATATGGGTTGATAGTGACAGGATGATGGGGAATGGTTTTAAACTAAGAGAGGGGAGATTTAGGTTGGATATTAGGTGGAAATTTTTCTCTTAGAGGGTGGTGAGGCACAGGAACAGGTTGCCCAGAGAAGTTGTGGATGCCCCATCCCTGGAGGCATTCAAGACCAGGCTGGATGGGGCTCTGGGCAGCCTACTCTAGCAGCTGGCAACCCTGCCCACAGCAGGGGGGTTGAAACTAGATGATCTTTAAGGTCCTTTTCACCCCAGGCCCTTCTATGATTCTATGATTCCCTGAAATTAGAATTGCTTTCAGTTTGCAGATATAAATGCAAGCGTTCCAAAACTTCTGAGGAGGTATAACATATTATGATATCCAAAACATGGCCTAGACACATATAAATGTGGTCCCTGAATGACGTTCCAAAGAATAAAGGAGCCAAAGGATTTGGTGTTGACATTTCATTCTAAGGAGACTTTAACTAGAAAAACACACCAGGTCTTGTACTTTCAGTGCTAGAGGGTGTAAATAAATTAGAAGTTTCCACGAAGATCCACACAAAATATTCAAAAGATGAGAAAACATTCCAGGTGTGGAAATACAAGCTGAATTTAGTTGGTTTATTGCAAAGAATGTTAAGATTTGATCCTGAATTCAGTAACAGAGCTTTTCAATTATTAAGCGAAGTTACAACAGTGACTATAGGTTAACACTAGGGAGAGAGATCCTAGAAATACCATAAGTGCCTTTCACCACCACTGTGGTCAACTGAAGAAGAGTTCAAGTGGTAAAGCTTCTTCATCACTAAATATTTTTTAATTGATGTGAAAAATTTTTAATTTTTTTTTTTAATTTGTGTGATCTAGTTCAGTATGAAATTACTCTGAAATGTCATATGGCCATGTCATGCAAGTCAGACCATGAAGCCGTTTTTCTGGTTTTACAGTCAACAGATCTAGAGAGTTCACCTTTGAAATCTATGTAATTTCAAACAAGATGCTTCATAAAATCTGCTGATACTGTTCTGTGTGGATAGACTGAATAAAATAAGCATCTTGCAGCTAGCTCAGTACCTGTAGTTCAGTATCTGCCTTCTCCTAAGTAAGAGGCGCTAAGAATAATGGGTACTCAGATTTCTTCAGAGCAATATGCAGTATTTTTCATATAAGGCAGAAATCATTATAAATTAGAAAATATACAATGAAACAGAAAAAATTATGTTATTAAGCACTAATGAGCATTTATTTGCAGTGGTGGTAAAAACCCTACCCTGCCATTCATGGGAATCCTGTAGTTTTCATAAGTAAGAAAAAGATGGTAAATGCTAAGGTCTTCTGAGACATGGAGATAATGCATTCAGCACTATATCACAATAAAGGTGTCAATTGTTATCTGTTTCCTGATTTTATCTTTGTAGAGGTAATGGTATGACTGTATGGCTTTATTGTAAAGGAATTAAAAGCATTTTTGTTCAGAAGCAAGTTGGCCTTCTGTATGGATCAAGGTAATAGAGATAATTGAGATAAGCTTAAATTTTTGCGTTCATATTGGTTGTGTTATGATGAAAAGCTTATTTGGAAATTGAGAAGATATGTTGCTTGAAAGTAAATCTGATGCACTGCAAATGCCAAAGGATCATGGGTAGGTCTTGGATATTTATAATGAGAACAAAACATTGAAATGAAGCTGAAAGGGAGAAATAATTTTCGAGGGAAATTTCTACCTAGTATAATCATAGTAGTATCCAGACTACTTGTTTACATTCATGATTTTCATGCAGAGCAGGTATATGCTTTCCAGAAACTAGTGGAAATATCAAGTTTGATGACTGACTAAGATTTTTTAATGCTTTATAGGAACACAAATATATGCGTGTAACCTAATATTTGGATTGCTGTATACTTCCACCAATTAATTTGGTGTAGTTAGTGGAAAAATAGGTAACCTCCTCCTATATTATTCTCTCATTTATGAAAATTCATTTAACCTGTGTACTTTTACAAAAATGAAAGACATGTAAATATCTGGCAATTCTTGTCATTGACTATTATTGTCTCTTCCTAATTTTTCTGAATCAAGACTCAAACTGACTGCTTTTTTCTTTCACCTGTTGTGCTAAATTTCCATTTATCTTCTTTATTGCTAACTGTGAATTGTAAAAATACAGAAAATCAGGTAAGTGAAAAGGCTGACACTTTTGTAAAGATAAATCTATATTTAAATCTGTAGCTAGGTCAATAGCAACACAGTTCACAGTGATCTTCATAGGGATGGTTACATCTGAAAGGTGAGTCTTAGTTCGGCCTTTCCTAAGTAATAGCTCAGTTAACCCAAGTTTATTAGGGAGGACTATAACTACCTGGTTCCCAGAAGTTCAGGTATGCAGAACTAGCAGCCACAAAGAACTGATAGTTCTGCACAGATTTAAAATGTGTTAGTGTAAATACATGTTACTGGACTCAGTGTATTCAAGCTAATATCTCCATAAAGAAGGCCGTGCATCACCACAAACTAGGTGTCATGAAATGCATTAGTGTAGCTGTCCTTCTCTCCAAAGCAAAATCTATAACTGACTTTGCTGTATCCAGTATCAGCATCCACACAGAAAGCATACTGCGGCTGAACCACTTTGCAAATGTTTTCCATGTAATAAGAATAATATTCTTAAAAAACATCTGAAATATTTGTTGGACAGAATTACTAGCCATCTAAATATTTCCATCAGATCTGTGTTTTAAGTTTTTTTTATGACTAGAACTCGTACTGAAGAGATGCAGATGCAGAAATGGACAAGGGGCTATATGTGTCACTACCGTACATCTCCAGAGGTGAAATTTTATACTGCACTGGATGGTGAGAATCTGACAAGAATTAAAGTAGAGACTCAAATGCTGAAAGCTGCTTCTTCCTTCTCCCCACCACCAGAAAGTCTTTACCTGCTTTCACATTCTGGAAATTGTTCCTGCTCTGTTTGTTCTGCCTCTTTGGTGCATCTGAAGTTCCCCATCTCCTTTTTCTAAAAGTTTCAAAGCTTTTATTTCCTCTGTGATATTTTGCCTTGAGGTAATGCATTAGATTTGCGGTATGCTGAGGTTTCCTTCACATGTTTCTTTACGGTTGTTGCCTTTCTCTGCAGCAGCAGCCTATGTTTATAACTTACCAGTTCAGTTTGTTTCCCCAACTCCCTTTGCATTCCTGGGACTTACAACTCACTGCAATATTAGTTCTTGTTGCCAGGGCACTTTGTATAAAACTTGACTCTATTTTAATGTACACCTATTTTTGGAGCAGTGCAATGAACAGAGCTTCGCCTTAGTTGTTTATTTTGCTCAGACATTTATTTGGAAGATAGAAGTTCTGTTAGGGTATCCACAGATGACATATTTCTGCATTCATCGGTAGTAGACCAAATATGGCCAAGATCAGATGCTCATGGTTTAAATGTGAGCACAGAAAGCCTTATACTCTGTGTGTTAGATTAGTCCCAGATAATCTGCATTGATAATACGTGTTCTCAGTTTCTTTCTTTTACACTGTGTTCAGTTGCTCGTCTGTGAGAGCAAGCTGGATGTAAGGTGCTACTACTAGAGAGTGGAGTACTCTAGTTTGGTGCCATACTGTACCAACTTTGAACTAATATAGCTAATATAGCTAATATTCACCAATATAAACTGGTGTTGCTCTGGGGGGCTCACACAAAGCTGCTAAGCTTATATTGTGCACTTGTATAGCCAGTATACTAATGCTTGCCTTTGGCTGAACTGTCTGATCTCTTCTGCACATGTTATGCAGTCTCAAGTGAGGCTGCCCCAGGCCCTTTCAAGCAGAAAGTCATGAAATCTCTGGCTTCTTTAGCAAGTATTACATTAGCTGACATATACAGTGTCTGTGTGCAGACAGCCTGGGCTGAAGGCTAAGAGGTTGGCTCTCCCAGCTGTGCTGTGTAAATATGAGACAGGCATTCCCACCAGGGAAAAAAAGCAACCAAAGGCCGGCACTGGTTAAATGAAAGACTGTTTTCTTCTAGGAATCTTTTGCATTGTCTGTATTTGAACAAGGCTTGGCTTTAAATCTCATCTGAAGTGAAGTACCTGATCACAGACAGTAAGGCAGTCCATAAAAATGGGCATTGTAAGTCTTAAATACACTAACAACACAACAGTTATGATGATGTGAATGATGCCTTTGTGGAAAGACTGTAATTCATGTTCATTAAACAACAAAGTAAATTAGAGGTGGGTGTGACAGCATTGGGAAGCTAATCTGTATTTTCATGCCATTATAAAATGCTCAGATTTGCTTCTTCAGAGTTTGTAAAAATAGCACAATTCTCTTCAAGCACTCACCATTGTTAAGTTTAACTCAGTCATAAAGTCAGTAACTCACTTTCTTTCACATATTTCTTCCTTGTCTAGTGTTTTCTCGTTATTTTCTCAGTTGAAGCAAACAGGTATGTTAAAATGTTTTTCTAAAAATGGAACACTTCTTATCAACAGCAGCCATTTACTGTGCAATTATATCCAGCTTTTCCTGTTGTCCAGCCCATAGACCACTGTCTCTGGTAGATTTAATTCAGTGCATTTCTGCAGCTGCATAGATCAACTGGTATTAAAAGGAAATGCAAAAATCAAAGAAACTGTTCTAATATGTAAGGAACATCTGAAGCCACTTTTTCCCTAGGAGGTCAAGGGTGGTATGGGGATGGGAAAAGGTTTGGTTCATGCAGAAGGGATGTATCCTTCTGGATTTTTCTGTACAGCAATCTTATATCATCTAACTGGAAAAATAATTTTCAGGTTTAAATAATAACTTCTGGTGTCCACATAATAGATGTGAATGAGAACGTAACATCTGAACAGTAGCTCTGGAAAGCATTATCCTCAAAAAGCGACTGAGGCAAAAATATTTCTGGGCAGCTGAACACAATCAGTGTTATCAAACTGTTCTTCCGACAGCCATGCAAAGCAGAGAACAGGATTTTGTCCACTCCAACCCACTGTTTCATCTTCTACAACACTGCTAGTAGTGGTCTCTGTTCTTCCTTTTCAGTAGGTGCATCTGATGATGGACCTCCATGTAGATGTGCTGAAAGACATCTCTAAACTAGGGAAGGGCAATGTTGCTTTCCACAGTTATTTTCTTAAATGAAACATAATTGTTAACACAAAGTCTTCCAACTGTTTTGGAATGTATATTGTCACTACAGATCTCTCTAGGGAGAGATGGGAGGATGTGCAATACCACAAAAAGAATAACCATGAAAACAAATAATACAGTTAACAAATGTAACTTTCAAATAGATTTATGTTCTTCTAAACAGATTTTATTTTGGGTATCTGAGTCAATTATCCTAAATGTAGACCAAACAGTGGCAAGTTCTACTATTATACTCCATACTCCAATGGCGCAAAGGGTTTGGCAACAGATAACTCATACTTTATCCATCTTTGCATGTGGTAATACACCCAGAGCATGCCATTTGTCAGCATAATGACAATTCCTGTATTCCCTGACTGCCTAAAGGAAAAGGCTTAAATACAACATTGTTTCTGGCTAAGGGGCAGTAATATAAAAAGCTTGAAACTTAAGCCTCTCGTTAGTTTCACAATATCTGGGAGATCTGGTACAGTATGTTCCTGCAAAAGCCCTGCTTAAATCTGTGGGCAGTTTCTCCCAAGAGGTGATCAAGACAGAGAACATGCATAAGTTGTTTTATTTTGTTTCTACAGCAAGATATCAAAGAACTGAGGCAACTTGAGGTTGCCTGCAAACCTGAGGTAACTAAATGGTTAAAATAAAATGTGTGAAATCAGCTGGGCTCTGCAAACTCTCAGAACTTCATTCCTTTGTTAACACCACAGAATTGGAGACCAGTTGGTCACAGGAGAATACTGTGAAACATAGAAAGGAACAGACTGTTACAGTTTGCTCTCATCCTTTCTCATGTATTTCCAGTGTAATTGGTATGGAAAGTCCATAAATTTCCGACAGAGGTATGATTATGAAGTTAAAAGGCAACATGCAATGAGCTACCTAGCCTTTTGTCTGTCTGTGGTGGGGTAATTCGAAATCCCAAGTAGGTCACGAGTCAACTCGTTTTGTAGACTTGACCTTGTACTCAGTGGACAGTTAATCCCATCACAAAACCACTAGATAATGTTGTAAACACCAATTTTGAAACAGCCCTTTTGGGACAATATCTTTATCTTGGCAATAGGCTTCTACTGAAAATGGACCAAAAGAGTTCAGGATAAAAAATCTTCTAAAATACTATTTTTCTCTTACATCATGTGCACTTATTTATTGATAGCTTGACAGCTGGATATTTCAATTACTTTAATTTCTTAGGTATCTGAAGACATATACGGAAAATGTGACTAGACATACGATCAGGAGATGAAGACTATATTCACAGCTCTACACCACATTCTCGGTTTAGGCAGTCATTATTTTATTTGCTTTATTTCTCCTATCTCATTTCTTTCTTCCCTCCTTTGTTATATTTGCTGCTCTAACTGTCCTGCTACTGAGGCTATAGCAACAACCACTCAATAGTCCTTCTATGTGAATAGCATTAGAAAGGAGTCCACTATGAAGACTTTGCACCAAAAAAGAAAGACCTGGAGTGAAGAACAGGATCTGGCCATTAAACTTTCTATTTATGATCAAATATGATCAAATCCAGAACACTGAGATCTGAGGTTATTCCAAAGATGAACTTGTTTATTTTCCTTAACATGTGTTGTTCTTATTGAGGAAAAAAAAAAATGTAAACCATGTGTTTTGAGCTGAATTAACTGTAACTAAAATTCTTGACAGCTTTAAAGACAAATAGAGTCACAGCCAGTCCTTCATACCAACAAAGCATTTCATATAGAACTTCCTTGTTTTCTCTTACATTTATTTACTTTTCTTTCTATTTTCAAAAATAAAATGTTATAGGGTGGCACTTTGGGGAGAGGAGGTGTTGCTCTTTTTTTTCTTCTACAGATGGATCTGGATTGGAGATTAAGTGTGGGATTATCCCCTTTAATGGGATCCCTAGAAGAGTCAACCTGCAAATCTTAAAGCTCTTCAGAGTTCTTTGTTACCAAGACAGTGCACACGAGATGTCTGGAGTGATAAACAAATGAATTTAATGTTTCAAGTTTTCCATTTAAATTATAGAAATGATTTTACGTTATTCAAGACGGAGTCCTCAGTGGCAGGGGCTGTTGAGAAACAACCTGGGCCTATGGGAGACTTGACAGGGCTCTTCTGACTATTCCAGCAGCTCAGGAGCGTGTCAACCATGAGGAGCCATTTCCACACTTCCATGTGGGGTCTTGGGCTCCACCAAACCTGTACTCCAAGTGTCCTAGCAAGTTTCACCAAGAATCCGAATAGGGGAGGACATTTGTACATACCAGGAACTTCTGTGTGAAGGAAAGAAGTTATAGGGAAAGTTTAAAAAAAAAAAAAAAAAAAAGAGTTAAATAATTGACTACCCGAAGCAGTTGTGTGCTTTCTATCAGATGCAGGAGATCAATTCATGCATTTTAATGAAGAGAAAGAAGTCTTCAGTAGACAATACTGCTTGTGCATTAATAATATACTTAATGCTTTAGCTTCAGGCCTGTAAATATTTTTCTTGACTGCTGATCCTGTTGGTTTCCACTTTTCATACCATCTATTTGCTTTACTAAAAAAAAATAGAACAAAGATTATTATTTAGCAAGTGATTTATCATTAATAATTTAGATATCTAAAAGTTAAGTATGAAATTAGATTTATATAGTTGTTAAGGCTTTCCCTATAGCTGACAGAGATATAGACACTTTCAAGTAGTGACTCAACCCCTTCATAAAATACATATGAGACAGGTGGAATTAAGAAAAACTAATTTTTCTTTTTCTCTCTCTCTTCACTGGAGAGGGAGTCTGGATAACTAGTGCAGACCACATGTCCATCTTTTAGGCAGTGGAAATGAGGTAAAGTGAATCCCAATTCTGTTGCATGGCTTGAGTAATCTCCCATGCAGTACAGTCCTGAGCTGGTTGATGTCTCCAGTTGTTACCGCAACCTAAATAAAAGCAATATATTTGGCAATATTTTAACTGGAACAGAGCGAGAAATGTCTTTATTTTGTCTGCTGCTGTGTAAGTGTTTCACATCAGACCATATACTAATGCTGAGAGACCTAATAAAATGACGACTCAGATTCAAATGTGTTAAATTATGTTTAATATTACCCCTCCCCCCAAGAAAGAAATGGTGACATCGGTGATCCTGAACTGTTTAATTTTTTATATATTTGGTCAATACCTGCCAATTTTAAGATAATTTAATATTAAATATGGAAATGGAAATGAATTGCCTCATGTAGCTAATATTCTTAAACCTTACTTCGTCCTTCTAGGAGGCTGTAGTGCCTGTATTGTGTATGTGTATTGTGACAAAGCAACTGCAGAACAGAGCAGTGGAAAAATACACTAGATCACAAAAATACTTATCCAATAGGTAAATGAGCTGAAGAACTGGTTTTGGATCCCTGTCTTGGTAAAGAAAAGACAAAAATCTGTTATTACATCACTGCCTGCATTTACTGTTCTTTTTTCAAAAGGTTATTAAATGTTTGAGATAATAATTGACCCAATTCACTTAAGACAGTTAAGAAATGGGATCCTCTAAACAGTGTCAAATTGGTAAAAAGAAATGAGGACAAACACTAGACCACACACAAATACACTAGCTGCACTGGTGGTGTTCCTTCTGACGCCAGTAGGTGTAAGCTCAGGAGTGGTCAATGGCAGTCTTGCTGGTCTAACATGGTGGTTGCTGGTTATCTTTAGGTCAAATTCCATTGGAGTAACTTCTTCTGCAACACATTGCACAAGACTCGTTAAAAAAAAAAAAAAAAAAAAAGGAACATGTTCTATTACATTATATGATGTAGCTAAAAAAACCAGGCAAGGCTGAGAGTGCATGATGGAGGAAATAAAATCTTCTGTTTTTATTGTCTAGTAAGAGATATTATTCCTGCATGCCTATCAAATAGGAACTTCTTGGCTCCTTTGCTCATTTCTAGTGTCAGACCTTAAGAGTATATATCTGGTATCATTGGTCTCTGAACTTAATAAAAAATTAATGTTTACCTAAGATGTAACATAATGTGCAGTACAACACTTTAGTTGTAGCCATTACAAAGGAACAACTAGAGAACACCTGTTTGCCCTCCTAGATACTCCATGAGCATTTCTACAATTACTAGTATACCCAGAAACATTGCAAACTTCATTGAGTTCTTTTAAAGCATCAGTACATCATGGGCCAAAAATAGGTTTAAAAGAAGACATACAGGAAAATGTAATAATACACTGAGAACAATAATAGGCTGCTATGCTTCAAGGACCATTTTAGGATTTTCTCTCAAACACCAGGAAAACCACAACTGTGGCTAGATTATTTCTGTGAAACTCCTAGGTAAACCCCACTGGATATATTTTGTTATATAGCAACATGATTATTTTTCTTTCTGTGGCTAAAAGCAATTGTCATTTTGGCCAGTACTGAACAAGGTAAAGAAAAGCAGCAGCTGTGGCAACGAATTTCCAGATTATCTCTATGTATGAGATTTACTGCATTGCCATTACTGAATGATCATAGAATCATAGAATCATAGAATCATAGAATCACAGAATAGTTTGGGTTGGAAGGGACCTTTAAAGATTATTTAGTTCAAACCTCCCCTGCCATGGGCAAGGATATATTCCATTACATCATCAACGTGTCTCTGGTCAGTGGAAGAGAGCAGAAGGAAGAGTGTGATGGCACAGTGAACTGCGGAGGACATCTGTCAATTTTGGCTGCAACTATATCACAGAATCACAGAATCACAGAATGGTTTGGGTTGGAAGGGACCTTAAAGACTGAGTTCCATTGGGATCATTGAGTACTCGAAAAGGCTGAGAGGGCAGAAGGAAAGCAGAAGTAGGATCAGACAACAACCACCTCTAGTTCCTACTTGTCCAGCACAGACTCAGAGTCTACTCCTTCCCTTCGAAGTTCTCTACCATTCAATTTTACCCACGCTGCTGACACGTTTTGAGACATCTCCAGCTTCAGGTAGAGAGTGGAAGCCTAGGGGAGGGAGGATTTTAAGGGGACTTTACCAAGAGCAGGGAGCATGGTTGCCACCTACTCTTCATGGTAACTGAAGCGTCTTAAAAAGGTTATTCTGGAGTCCTGACTGTAGGCTGCAGAGTAGGTGATATTCCCCTCTCCAAAAAGATAAGAAAAGATGTGCCAGCACATACTGCCTGAGCTAGCTATCTAGATATTTGGACACCATCTGTGGAAAGCAACAACAGTAATCACAACGTCTGTACATTGAAGCAGATAAATAAATTTGGATTCTAAATACCTATTTTGGCAGAAATTTTGAAGCTAAAACATTGTTAAAGGAGACAGGAGAAATCTGAAAAAGACAGGAAGCAGCCAAAGGAAGTCTGAGGAAACTACAGTAAAAGCTTCTGTGGTGTTTTTTATCCACATACTTACATGCCAAAACATTTATTAGGCAGTTTAATTATTCCTCAAGTAGTTCAGCTTAACTCGCCTAGTTATGCTCCTAGTTTCACTTTCTCTAACAAGAAAGAAGCAACAAAGCATGAGAGCTGAACCCCTATCAAATAATCATATGCTTCTTTTTGGTGAAACAATATTTGAAACATAGTCAGTTTTGACATATATCACCTGCTGTGAATAGAGGTGCTTTAATCTGGAAAGGAGAGGGAAAGTTTTATACTTTGCAAGGTTAACTGTTACAGGATAAATTCCATAATGATTACAGGCTCTACCGTCTCCTTTACTCACTCCATTGACCTGCATTCCCCAGCCTCCACCAAATGGCTCTGTGAAGGCTCTGCCTTTCTGGCCACAATTACTATCTGCAGCAGATGAGAATAATCTCTGGACCTCCTTCTCTTCATCTATCCCCAAGAGCAGTTTATCAAGAATTACAGCTTCTCCATAAAAACAGTGAAAGGTGAATCTGTCCCACCCTTGTTGTCCTCTCCCTCCTTCCCCTTTGCAAGGGGACATAACCAGCCTATGAGGAAATTATGCTTTTGTGATTTAACCTAGTTATTACTTTTAGCAGAGTTGTTTAAGCACTAGAACTAAAACTTTGAAGTTTTAGGATTAATGGTTGCCCAATTTGAGATAACTCAAAGAGTTTTGCATTTCAGAAGGTGTTGGATGTTCCATCTTAGGTCAAACCAACTCCTCTAAGGTAGCAGAAGTTGCAAAGTGCTCATACCTAGGCAGGTGTGAGTAGGTTGGTGCATTATACAAGCAGCCAGAGGTAAGTAAGCTTTAGATCAACTACGCTACATGAAGGGAGGAATGCCAAAAGGGTTTTCAAATCCACATTTCATACCGGCATCTGACATATCCTTTGAGTCTAACCACCCAATGGAATTCTAGGTCCTAGTATAATGGGATTGTTGTAGTTTTCTGTTGCTATTTCTACTGTGAATCAGCTATTTGATAAAGTTTTGCTGCAAAAATTAAAACCAAAAAAATTCCTTATAAAAATAAAAAAGGACTGCAGGTCTGAAAGCTGTTACAGATTTTTCTGAGCTGAAATTAAAATTAAGGCAATTTCTTTTTTGCATCTCAAATGAAAATTCAAGTTTATATTTATAAAGAAAAGAACACAGATGCTTCATTTGTGAGCTGTAAATTACAACCAAGTAATATAGCTATGAACTCAAACTAAGAGAAAAATTAAAAACTTGAAATATTACAGGCTTGGTTATTAATTAAAGAATCTTATTCATTATTTCAACAGTTTAGTTCATTTCCTTAGTACTTTGGATTCAAGTTATATATTAGTACCTCCTAAGATAAGTATGTTGTACTGGCAGCTATCAAACTGTGATCTCTGCAGTACCAGTATTCTGCAAAGCCAAGGTAGTTATTCAGTTGTACCATTCATTTTAGTATACTTAATCTTAGTTATTTAAAGCGAAGTTCCCACAGACTTGAAAAGGGGAAACATAACCCCCATTTTTAAAAAGGGAAATAAGGAAGATCTGGGAAAGTACAGGCTGGTCAGTCTCACCTCTGTGCCTGGCAAGATCATGGAGCAAATCCTCCTGGAATTTATGCTAAGGCACATGGAAAACAAGCAGGTGATTGGTGACAACCAACATGGCTTTACCAAGGGAAAATTGTACCTGACGAATTTGGTGGCCTTCTACCAGCCAGCGCTGGTAGATAAAGGAAAGGCAACTGACATCATCTACCTGGACTTGTGCAAAGCCTTTGACACTGTCCCACATGACATCCTTGTCTCTAAGTTGGAGAGACATGGATTTGACAGAAGGACCACTCGCTGGATAAGGAATTGGCAGATGGACACACTTAAAGAGTTGTGGTCAATGGC
>NW_010132177.1:0-1224 GCF_000699245.1 Pterocles gutturalis
CGGCCGTGGGGAATGGGAAGTACAGAGGCTCTATTTTAATGCGCCGCTGTGGGTTGGTGACCTAGAAAAGCAGCTCCGAGAGCAAGAGTGTGAAGTCCAACCTCCCCCACTGCCAGCGTGGCTGCCGTGCCGCTGAGCACAGGGTGACCTATATAAAGCGATGGAAAAGGCGTCGGGGGCTGCTGGTTCCCGGGGCTGCAGCTCGGGACCCCTCTGGGCTGCAGAGGGGATGGGAGATGGATCAATGAATAAATCTCCACGTTTGGCAAGGAGGCAGCATAGGTGGGTGCACAGGGATGCAGCAGGTGGGATGCTCCAGGTCCCCCCAACCATCGCAGGATGCAGAGGGTGGGATGCTCCAGGTCCCTCCGACTGCTGCGGGATGCAGTGGGTGGGATGCTCCAGGTTGCCCCGACATCTGTGGGATGCAGCAGGTGGGATGTTCCAGGACCCCCCCAACCATTGCAGGATGCAGTGGGTGGGATGCTCCAGTCCCTCCGACTGCTGCGGGATGCAGCGGGTGGGATGCTCCAGGTTGCCCCGCCATCCATGGGACGCAGCAGGCGGGATGCTCCAGGTCTTTGCAATCGCTGCAGGATGCAGTGGGTCTGTCCCGGCGCTGGAGGGTGTTACCAGCAGCGACAACTGTTGGCATCAAATATATCTTGGCAATGCTGTCGGACAGCTGATGCTCCGTGTTCATGGGTTGAAGGGGAAATAAAGCTCCTTCCTCCCTTCTTTTTAATGCGCTCTATCGGAAATCATTTAAATAATTCAAAGCTCCCAGGTACGTGCTCTTTGCAGTCTCTAAAATGAAGAGAAGCCCAGTTATTCTCAGCCAAAACCAGTAAGTTTCCGAAATGCTGCATCCAGCCGAGCGGAAGACACACCGATTAATTAAATCGGTAAATAAGTTATACTAATCCCATTAACAAAAGAGGAGCGGGAGATTAAATCTTTTATGGCACTTAGTGCAAAATTAATGCAGGCAGTCTTTTAGGAAATATATTCTTCCCCTCACCTCGCCAAAGATAATAGTGCAGTTATGTAGGACAGAACGTTATCAGAAATGAATAATGAATGTAAAACCAGCACATATCTTATTAAAAGAGTGTAATGAGCTGCCTACATGACCGAGCCGAGCCTGCGGGGCTCAGGGCTCTGCATCACTGCTGGGACCGCGGGCTGGGGGTCTGGGCTGGGCTGGGGGTCCGGGTCCTGCCC
>NW_010132178.1:0-208 GCF_000699245.1 Pterocles gutturalis
TCCGACCCTTAATGGGCGCTGCCCGGCGCTGGGAAGTGTGCAGGGACCAATTCACACGGCCGTGAGAGATGCTAACGCACCCACCAGCCGTGCCAGCCCGCACCGCCCTGCACTGCCCGCACCACGGCTCTGCCCTCGGCGGGCAGCGGGGACTTGACCTTCCAGTAGTGCCGGGACCCCGAGCGCCCAGCCCTGCCACTCAGCAGCG
>NW_010132178.1:366-719 GCF_000699245.1 Pterocles gutturalis
CAGGAGATGTCCCCTTACCCAGCTGTGCTGCCTCGGTCCCCCAGCCCCACAGGATGCAGTCCTGGCTCCTGGTGAGCTCTGGAGAAGCTGGGGGCACAGGCTGAGTGTTTGTGGGGACCCCCCTGCGTGGGGCTGGGGGTCCTTGTGCTGCTGGTCCAGCTGGTGCCGACCCCAGGCTGGAGTTGGGGTCCCCAGGGCAGCAGCGTGGTGGGTGCTGAGCTCTTTAGGATGCTCCAGGGTAGGGGACCCTGCAGGAACAGGGGGACCCTGCCTGGGCGCTGGGCTGAGGGTCACAGCAGAAGTGGGGGGAGGCAGCTGCTCACCTTGTTCTGGGGTGGGCAGCGCTCGCAGCT
>NW_010132178.1:846-1084 GCF_000699245.1 Pterocles gutturalis
ACCCCTGTCCCCGCAGGTGCTGGTGCAGGAACGCGGGGTCCAAGGCAGGCAGTGGGGTGGACTGGGGAGGGTCCCCAGCAGGACCCCCTCAGCGGGAGGGCTGGCTGCTCCTGGGGCCATGGGTCCCACCCACACACCAGCTCTGTGGCCACGCTCCATCCCTGTCCCCTCGCCACGTCTGCCCCATGGCCCTGTACCATCAATATGGGCTGGAGGGACGTAGGGGGACCCTGTCCCC
>NW_010132179.1:0-311 GCF_000699245.1 Pterocles gutturalis
CCTGGCTGCGGGCTCTGCGCAGCCCCAGGGCTGATCTCCATCACCATCAGGACCAGCAGGAACCTCCAGCAGCCTAATCAGAGAGGGGGAAAGGAGAGGAGGTAAAGCCAAGCTGCTGGCTTTTCTCCTGCCAGGCAGAACAGGAGCCCTGGCTCCAGCCTGGTGCTCCCCAAACTCCCTCTGGCTGTGAGGCTGTACACACTAACACCCAAAAAGAGCTTAAAGTGGTTATTTTTTTTGCAATCAGGAACCCAGACCTTTCCCCATAGTGGCTGGGAAGCATCATGCCGGCACCCACAGGGGATTTGTCC
>NW_010132179.1:336-11911 GCF_000699245.1 Pterocles gutturalis
GGACAGCAGAGTCCCAGCAGCCCTGAGCTTCATCCCTGCCAGGGGTTTCATGGGCATCCACCCAAGATGGACTCTGTTGATGCCATCAGAGCCCCAAGGGATTTGCATCCAACTAAAGGGATATTTTAAAAAATAATAATAAAGGGCTAATGAAGTTTCGAAGCTGCCGACACCAGCCATATGCCTCAAATATGCACGGTACAGTTGGTGCCTAGGTAATACAACTGCAGGTATCAGCTCGCCTAATTAGCTACCAGAAGAAAGCCTAATTTAAAACAAAGCTCTTACTTTATTTATTTGCTGACAGTAGCAGAGCAATTCCCTCCAGCATGATGTGAAAGCAAACACACTGTCCTCAAAATAAACTGCCATGGGCTTTTTAATTTTATCCTTCAACAAGTAGTTCCCTGGTTAGTCTTTGAGAAGGAGGAAAAAAAAAAACTCCAAGGAGAGCCAACCTGCAGCTCCCATCAGCATTACAGAGGGCTTGCAAAGACAGCTTCCCACTTGTCACCTCCCAGCCATAGAAAAAAGCTTTAAACAGATAAACCTCCTCCTGCCTACCCAACTGCAACAGGGACCCCTGTATCACCCTCCCTGAAGGGACAGGAGAGGGGCATAACCCCCACCATGTATGTTTTGGCTCTGGGGTGCCACGGTTTTGGGCAGGGGTTGCTCCAGAAGTGCCACATCCTCACTTTGTTGAGCTGCTTCAAATACCCACTTTGACACCATTTTAAACCACAAATCCCTCCAGACACTCCAGCACATTCCAATGGGTGGTCAAGACATTCATTTGTCACTGAGAAAAAGACCCACTGACACACACCCCACATGCAGCAGGTCCTGGGGGGGGGTTCTCCTCAATCCCAGCACTGCAACCACATCCCACCAGCAAGAGCCAGGAGTGGGGTGGGAGGGGAGCCGGAAGATGCCAGCGTGGGGAAAAACCCTTCTCTTCTGGGCATTGCACTTCTCTTGGAGCCATCAGAGGATAGTCAGTGCCATGGCCCATCACAAGCCTGTTCAAGGGATGCTTCAGCATCAGTCCTGTTGAAAAATCCAATGTCCTTGTGCCTCCATCGCTCCCCCTTTCCACCATCCTCATAAAACAATCACACCTCCCCACCACCACCACCCTCAACTGTCTCCACACCCAAGATCAGGCCACCAGCTCCACAGCCCACCAAGACTAACTCTTCATCCTTTCCCTGCCACCTTCTTCATACAGTCCACACTCATCCAAATAATCAGAGATTTATTGCTTCCTAACAGCACATCCTGCCACCCATTTATGAATTTATGAAAGCGGGGAGAGGCATCACAAGCCTTTATGGACAACGCTGGCTAGGACATGCATTTTTCTTTCCAGGGATGAAAGTAATTCCATTCAGTTAAGAAGTAAAAGTCACACTATTCTTAGGCAGCTGGGAAAGAGGAGAAAAATCTATTGCAGCGACCCTGAACAGGCGCTTCCCTAGGGCTTCAAGGCAGAAAACTTATCAGATGCTGTACTGATAACATATTCAGGCTGAACCATAAGTCTTCAGCACATAAAAGGTATTCCTAACTGCAAACTGAATGAGCAGGGGGAAAACAAGGTTAAAAAAACCCCACAGAGGCCAAAGGCTGTGGGGTAGCAGCGGGTCTGGGGCTTGTCTGTGGGACCAGTGGCATCCCTGACACACACTCCCAGGGGATGAGGAGGAGGATGCTGTGCCCCCATCTCCTGCCACCAAGACATCCAGGGAAAGTTTGTCTTCCTTCTGCGTGTCTAAAGCTGCACAGAAGTGGGAAAGAATCAGCATCCATACACCTATCAGGCTGGTGAGAGATTTTTTCCCCTGAGCCAGGATCCTCAGTCATTCCCAACAATGTCTTTGCTCATTGCAGTCCCAATACCCATCTTACAACACCTTCCTCCCAACCCTGCTCATTTTCTTCCCTGTAATTCCAAACCAACTCTTTGTCCTGTGTACAAAGGGCTGTGATGTTTCCACTGCAGGTTTCTCCCTGCACCAGTTTCCCAGCCCAAAGAGCTGGATTTCCCATCCCTCCGATTTGTAGCTGCTTTTTAAGAAATAACTCCATTGGGGTTTTCTTTCTGCACCTTATGCAATGATGGAGTTTGCAGCAGAACCTTGGAGGGTTCCACCTTCTCCTTAGCAGTCACTTGCTCTCCATTCCCCTGGTAAATGACCCCAAGCTGGGGAAGCCAAGTGACACAAAAGAAGCTGGAAACAAAACTCTGTCCTATTTCCAAACCACCTTAGAAAGGCAAGAAGCAGCACAAGATGCAGCTATATGGTAACCTGTGCCCCAGGAACCACATCCAGCCCAGCTGGGCACCTCCCAGCTGTCTGACATCTCCTGCAGCTACCCATAGGTTCAGCTAGTTATTCTTCTTGAAGGAAAAAAAATAAAAATCAACATTTGCCATGCCTCAGTACCCCCCTCGCGTGGATGACAAGCAAGCGGTGGCCGCAGCGCTCCTCTTGCAAGTTCCTCTTCCATCACCTCATCTTCAGTCTTCCAAGCAAACACCCAGCTCCAGCTAAACAGCTCCCCATTTCCAGGGGTGATGACCCCTCAATCAGCAACCCACCAGCTCCACTGTCCCCATAAATGTTGAGGGCCATCACGTTTCCCCAAACTGGCAACTCCATGCCTTGGCCAAGCTCCACCTGCAGCGGAGTGCCGGATCCTGGCATCACCCAGCCAAAACCATCTCTCCCCTCCCTCTGAGGCCAGTTTTCTAGGCAGAGCAAGGATGGGAATTACTCAGGCAGCATGTGACATGACCACCAGAAGGAGGGCATTGCATTACTGGAGCTAAAACTGGATCCCAGTTTCTATTGTCTATTCTTTAGTAGTGATGGGGAAAAAAAAAAAAAAAAAAAAAAAGAGCTGCTGGTCTGTAATCAGGCTTCTTCTGGCTGCTTTTAGAACCAACCAGGATAATGCAACATTGCTTTCATGTGGCAAGAGAAGCTTATAAACACTACTATTACACTGATACACTGCCGAAAATTAAAGCCCTGCTCCGAGTCTCAGTTACTCCCAAAGGCAGCCTGCTTGCCTCTTCTTGCTATCTTCTCCAAAAGTCTGTAAGACAGTGAATGGACTAAATTTCTTTCTAAATAAGCACTCATGAAATTTAATTACTCAAAAAATAATGCCTAATAACTCTTTCGGAAAAGAATAATAATTCCTCCTGGCTTTTGCTGATGTCCTTTTAGCAAATGCTCTGCAGCTCTTGTTTCACTTCTTTGTGTGTGCAAAGTTCCAGGTGCAGCAGAGCAGCTCCAGACCATGATGCACCCAAAACCCTGAAAGTCTTCTCTTCACTGATGCTTCTTCACAGCTTTATTTTACTTTTTTTTGGGTCCAGAATTATTAAAACTTTTGTTTTCCCCCCTCCCTGTAAAAATTCAAGTTCTGAGCTCACCCATACAGACAGATTGAGACTAAAACCTCCAGAGTGGATGAACTCAGCCAGGCATTATCTCAGCTGTGAAACATCACAAGGGGCAGTTACATTCTCAGCAGATTCAAAATAGAGGTTTGGTGGTTTTTTTTTAAATTAAAAGGGATGACATCTCCCTGCATCTGTGTTTTATCTGGAATAAACAACCTGGTACTGGAAGAAAACATGCTTTTGCTTTCCGAACTCCAGTTTTCCATGTTCACCACCTCCTTGAGAACCTTCTATCATGGCACTTATCTAGGGACAAATGCCAGACAGATCAAATCCCACGGAGACCCTCAGGACCTGCAGAAGCAGCTAGCACCATGCTAACAGGAAGGTGCACTTTGCCGCCCCCATCTTTTCCCTTGATGCTCCATTTTCAGAGGTCAGAGATTGCTGCTCCCAAACACATGAAAAGCCAAAGCTTGCAGAATACCCTTGACCCAAAGGTCTATGATAATCCAAACTCCTCCAGCCTTTAGACCCCACAGTTTACATAAATACCTTTTTAACTCTTTTTTTCTTTCTTTACATATGCTGGCAAAGCAAGCCCCAAGAAACTGCCACATCCAACATGCCAAGCCATTTCTTCCAAAGCATATGTTTAAGCTACAAGGAAGCCCACCCTTCCCCCCCCCCCCCCCCCCCCCATCCCTCCCCTCAGCCACTCAGCCTTCATTAGTGAAGGACCATTTCCTTCTAGAACAATTAATGGCCAACAAGTGTCTTTTGCCATGACCTGAAGGCACCCTTTAGCACTCCTCTCACCTTGTCTAAGGTTTTTCCAACATTTTTCTCCATCCTTCGTGTATTTTGATGTATCCCACCTCAGCTAAAACAACGTAGTCCCTTAAGCAGCAGAACAAAACTCGCTTTCCTCTAGATCTGCTGCTCAAAATACTCACACCCATGTGGTGTTTGTGTTCCCCCGTAGTAGGTGGCAAGTGTTATGCCGCTGAGTTTCTTTAGTGAGATATTAATAGATCCCTTCTCACTGGCCAACCAATTCGGCCTAGATAAAACCTTTATTGCCAATTTCCTAATCAGGCAGGAGCTTAATTACAAGACATCTACTTCTGAGTTAAAGAGGGGGAGGGCTGCAGACAGCCCAACTGCAAAACAAAAATCTGGATTTTTTTTTTTTCCATTTTAGGAAATCAAGCTAAAAAAAGAAAATTTCCTTCAAACAAACAAAAAACCCAAACAAGCCAGACAGCCAAAAAGATAAATCCATTGGGATTTTTGGTGTCTTAAGCACAGGAGCTCCTCTTGGTGCACAGGTCGAGGAGACGCTGTGCCCCGCGGTCCCTTCTGCCCCTGCTTCCAGGGGGGCATAATGATGCCTCTGTCCTCCCGCATCCCATATATAGCCTGGTCCCCACAGGCTGCGAGCAGATGGTTACCAAGCTGACAGGTTGCAAACAGCTCTGTAGAACCAGTCAGGGAATTGGATATTGTCTCCATGCCTTTAGTTTTGGAAACAAAAGATGTCTCCTGGCTAACAAAGTTTGCTGTGGGACCCTGCCGCTCCCGCCGTTTTTGGATTTGTTTTTAAAAGTACTTCCATCCAGCGCACATTGCTTAGGTCTGAAGCCTAGACAACTCTCCAGGCTGCCTGCACATAACTTTTTCCAGCTGAGAAGGGAAAATGGATCTTTTCATGTGGCTCTCCTCTCCCATAGCTGGAAGCAGAATGCAAGGAGAGCCCCGGTGCATGGCACAAACACAACCTTGCTCTTCCAGTGAGCTGCAGGCACTCCCTTCCCTGCTAAAAGTTTCTTCCCTTGACTTCCTATCAAGCTTGCAAATGCTATGAACTCAGGCAACCTGGAGAGGCTTCTTCCTAGCCTCCCTGCTGCTTATTTATAGGAGCCCTAAGGGCTTGGGAGCAGTCCTGGACCCCAGCCCTAAACACACGGGACAGCAGTGACACCACAGAGTGCCAGACAGGGACCCAAGTCATCATTCAAGCTGGGTTTCTTTCTCAAAATCATCCTTCATTAAGCCACGCTGGATAACCCCCCACTGGGATGCAAAGCGCAGCCGAACTGCAGGATTCCGGCTTCTTCTGCCTCCTCACTGCTTTCAGCTCTGCAACTTGACCCTCACAGAAACATATGGTTTGCATTCTCCCCCCTATACTTTCCATAGACTTGCACATGCTCTCCTTTTCCTGCCTCCCAGAGGCACACAAATCCAAGCCCTTTTCTCTTTAGGCAAGAGATTGCATGGGAAGCCCTCCCCGTCACTCTCTAAAGGAAGGAGATGGGCATGGGCAGACTGGGAGAGGCTGCAGTAAAACCCCTTGGCCGAGACCACTAAGTGGGCTTTGCCATTTCATGCAGGGGTCATTAACAGCCCGGCTGGATTTGCTGCATCCCCTTCTAGCCAGTCCATGAATACTAATGAAAACAGAGCCAGTAAGCCATCGGGATACAGGGATAGAGAAGGGGAGGCAGCAAGCACACACACAACATAAAACCGCTCTGCAAGCGGAGCACTGCCCTCCCCAGCTAGCCGGGGATTGCCAAAAAGCCACCCTGCTTGAGTCTCCAACCTCATCCCTCTCCGCTAGCAGGAGAAGACAAAAACAGCAGGAAGCCCTTGGGATGCGGGGACAGCAAATGTGTACGGTGATACGAAGGTGCTGAAGGGTGCTGATGGTCCAAGTACGCTCAAAATGCGGACACCAGCCGCTGGAGGGATTAAGCAGCAACTTCACCTCCTCTTTTCCCTTCCCCATGTGCAAAAAATCATCCTTCTTTTCCTGTTAGGCAGTTTTCATCTAATTGTCTGCTTCATCCAGCAGCCAGGCTTTTCCCTGCAAAGAGACGATGGCAACCTAAGCCAGTTTTTGTTCAGCCCAGAGGACGGATGCATCAGGAAACAGCAAGGGGAATTTTTACAGAACATTACTTTGCCTTACCGACATGCAAGACATCTCCTTCCCCCAGCCCGCATCGCGGGATGAAGTTAAAAATTCACGAGGGCCCTCATACCCGCTTCTTTTCTCTAGTGTCCTTAAAGCACCGCACTCGAGAGGAGCCTCGCAGAGCCTGGGAGGGCTGTGGGATGGATGGATGGACGCCCCTGTCCAAAACAGCACAGGCTGTGATAGAAACCAGAAGCCCTGTGGTCTGCAAGCCCGGCTGCCTTTGCAGAGCATACCGAGCATTGCTAGCACGCCTGTGGACCCCACATCGTCCTCCCAGCCGTGGCCAATGAACACCGCAGCAGAAAAACCCCAAAGATCCTCTGAATTTAAATATTTTTCGGCAGCAGAGGAGCAGCAAGCCTGACAGTTTCTTGGAATTGAATACAGCATGAATTCCTCTTAGCAGGTATTATAAAACCACACTTCAAAAAAAAAAAAAATCTATTTTTGACCTGTTGTGTTTTTAGGATTGGCGTCACTCAAGGTTTTAGCTGGACAGATGAGGCCTTGCAGTAACCTGGGGTTTTCCTACTGCTTATCCCCTTGGATTCTTCCTGATCAGCTAGGACCCCGGCTGCAAAGCCAGTGTGTGGGTTTTTCCATCTCCTGCAAGACCAGCCCCAACACGCCCCAGACACCCAGGGTTTTGTTGTAAACTACAAAGGAACCTGCCCAATTTGCCCCAGTTTGCATAACCAGTTTATCCCAAGCATTTGTTCTTAAAAACCCAACTCTTGTTAGTCACCGTTCAGCCCAAACAAAACCCAACCCTCTTTCCAGCTTTCGGATCTCGCTTTTCCAGCTTTGGGCAGAGCCAACATTTTTATCTTGGTGTATAGATTTTAGAGTCTGAAGTACGTGTCTCGATACCTTGGTTTATATATATGGGGTGTGTGCATATATATGAAACCCAGGGTAGCCAAAGTACCCACGACCCAGGATAGGGACTAACCGTGGGGCTGTAACTCCTGCAATCCAAAGCTGGGATCTGTGGACCATGGCGCCATGGGATTTTCATGTACAGAGCTTCCCCAGCCACATCTCCCAGCCTTGCTTGCTTCACGCAAGCACAGACCAGTCATTCACCAGTAGCAATTTATTTAGCGAAGACACATGTGAAAAAACAGAGGGACAGCAAAGGTGGAGAAGTTTTATTTTCTTTGAGGCATCACATCCTCCAGGAAAATGTGCTTCCACAACCAAGTCGGGCACCTCCTCCTAAAGACCAGGGAGGACAGGAGGAACTGCAGGTTCCACCCAGGTGGAAATGCATGGGTGGAGACAGCAAGGCAGCCCAAATTGCCACCTCTTCTTCCTTGCAGCCAAAAGCATTAGCCTGCAGCACCAGCGATGATGACAGAGCCAGGCGTGCATCCAGCAGCGACACCGTGTCACCAAGCACTTGTTCCCAAAGCAGATAGACTGGTGCACTCAGAGGAGATACTACAGAGCCACAGAGGAATGCCACAGCCTTGACAAGGTACTCCGGAGTGCAGGGAACAGCTTACTTCCAGTCCAATGCGGATTTTCAGCAATACTTGACCCACTCTAGGAAGATGACCTCTGGTCAGGCCCCAGAAAGCAGAAGAGACAGGACATTTAAGCTTCTCCAAGATAGGCTGGAGGAGAAAACCCTGGTCTCCAGTGGAGAGACCTAGACTGCTGATTACTTTTAATTGCTGTGTAATCGGACTTAGGAGCCATGCTTTAAGCATGTCTCTGCATTTCACATCTGTCAAGGGGGAAAGAAAAAAACCTTCAAAATCATATTCCAGCGCAGGCATACCATAGCACCATGCAGCAACTGTAAAACCAGCCGTGCCAGGCAGGGAGGCAAAGGTACCCACCCCCTGAGCAGCATCCCCAGCCTGTTTGGCATAAACGGGGGGGGGAGGGGGAGGGAAGGGAGGCTGCTGAGATCCCACTCCTGGGCAGCGGCCATCCGAAACGAGGCGATGGCCCAAGGCCAGACCACAGCAGACAGCATGGCCACATTGCAAGATCCACCCTCATGACCAGCCATAATTACTAGCTTCACTCCCAGGCCCTGCAAAGCCTTCAGAGATGCCCCTCCAGGTGAGGGTGGGGACACTTGCTTGGCTCTGTGGATGAAAAGCAAGTAGCAGACCACATTTTTTTTTTAGGTTGTTTTAAATAGCAACCACTTTCTAGCTTGCTGGAAAACACCCTCCTTCTGTCCTTCAAGCCAACCCAAATAGATAAAGGCAATAAGGCAGCTGGGTGATGGTGTAGGACGGTGAGGGCTCCACAGGGGATAACAGGCCCGTGGGACAGGTCAGCCCCCCCTCACAGAGCAATGCAAGGGGTGAACAAGAACCCCTCAAGATGACAGAGAGGCAGAGCCAATGGAAGGAAGTTCATCTGTCTCTGTAAAACCCTCTGAAGCCCCGTTCCTCCATCTGAGTTGTTCTTGGTCCTCCAGCTAGCGGTGACCATCATCCAAAGGAAGAACTACAACTTCCCAGCACATCTTCCAAGTCCAACAGAAAACTGGACAGTTGGTGAAGCTGGGTCTTCTGCTGAGGACCTTCTTGGTGCCCTCAGCCACTGCTGGGTGGATGGATGGGCCCATACATGCCACTGATTGTGAATAAACCCCAAACCTCACAGCCTAGAAAGCATTGAGGACAGCTGATGACAGCAACCTCAGAGAGGAGGAGACAGCAACACTGCATCCTTTTTTCCATTTAAATATCTGTCCCGAGGAGTTTCTGGGTTCTCTAACCTCCTGCCTAAGGAAAACTCCCACACTATACAATGTGACGCCTTCCACCCCCGCCAGCCACCCGCCCAGGAAGCCATCTTGTCCTTCCAGCCTGCCACCGCCCCAGGAGACGCAGGTACACCAAGGAGCCCACCCAGAGGCGGGCAGCACATACTGGTTGTGCTTTAAGTCATGGAGGAGGACATGTAGAGGCATTTAAATGCTGCCAACCAAGAAGGGAGCAGGGCAAGGAAGGGGCAATTGGGGATAATTTCCAGGTGGGTGGAAGCTCCTAAGGAGGAGCATTACTCCACAAAAGGGAAGACTCACAAAGCAACAGCAGGACAAAGTCAGGGTGGAGAAAAGCTTGCTCTCATCTCAGCCATGCTCTCATCTTCCTGCCTGGAGCCAGCTGCCCCCTTGCATGGCTCATGTCATTCAACAGTCACCATGTCAGTCTCCATACAACTTTGATGGGGAGAAGCATCATCAAGCATTACAGGAGCATTCACCACACAGCATCCTGAGCTCAAACCCTCTTATGCACATTACCTATGCCCAAGTGCCACTTGGTTCAATATACCAAGGTGTGCTGAATCCAGCCCTAGGGAAAGCCAAAGCACCCAAAACAATCCTGCACTTGCATGCAGTAACATCGATACCAAGAGCATTTCTCCATCTCTAAGGAAGCTTTGTGGGATTGGTTTTTTCCCCCCTCCTGTTTCTAGCATCTATCCACCTGCACAGATCCTCTGGTTGAGGATGTCGCCCACAGCATCACTCCTGCAGAGCCCCAAATGTCCTTCCCTCTGCTCCTGCAGTGGCCTCCAATCAAGAGAAAGGCAGACGGATCTAATACCCACTAAATGTCTCAAAATGAGATTTTCCATGCTCTTTCAAAGGGAAACAATCCCTCAGCTCTTGCACTCGGCACAGGCTTGTGAAGGAGGGGAGCTGGGGGCCAGCAAAGGTTACTTGTGGGACCTTTATAGAAACCACACTGGCGGGACCCCCCGGAAGCATGAGAGGTGCCATGATCCAACTTTTGTGTCTCGCTCGATGAGGATTTGCTACCAATTAGAAGCACAGCCCACGCTCCCAGCCCTGGCTATTAAGGCAGGGAAGGGATTGCTTGTGGCAATGAACAAGCCCCTTCCCTCCTCCTGGCTTTTATGGGAATAAAAAGGGCTGCTGCTGATCAGACTCACGGGGCAAAAGGATGGAGGTGGAGAAGGAGACCCTCAAAGATGCTCTGCAACTATATATAGGACTTCTTGCCTACCTGAAAGGACTCATTCCCCCAGAGAAAGGGACAGCCCAGACCCCAAGTGCAAGGAGAGAAAAGCTTCAGAGCTTGAGGCTAGAGCTCTGCTCAGTTTGCTTCTTGTGTGAGTACATTACTCTTTAATAAGTGTCTCAACTTGTGTCCTCCATCTCCCAGGCTAAAAAAAAGAACCCAAACAAAAAAACCCAGCACGGCCTTTAACTTAAACAACAAGCAAAGCTAAAGGGGAAAAAACTGGCTCAAAACATTTGCTTTTTTAGATCCTGGGGGACTCAATCAGCCCCATCCAACCAGACCAAGCCCTGTGTGGCAGGCAATGGGATGCACCTCCCAAAAAATATTTTGCCGGCATGAATCCAGCTCCTTGTCTCATGGTTACAGCCCAACACTAAGAAATACAGGGAGCCAAACATCACAGTCCCTTTACCAGATTCATCCCAGGGTATGCTCCCAGCCACAATGAGTTTGGGTGAAGGCTTACAGCTTCAGCACCCCCCAAGTTACACCAGATAGCAGTGCCTGAACCCCCAGTTTGGGGATGAGGACCAGGACCCACTGTCCCCGGTGTTTCACTAAAAACCAAACCCAGCTAGAACACATCCAGGTGGGTCTGGGGGAGCTTGCTGCAATGGGGAACAGCCCCCCCAAAAGCTGAGCTGAGCCAGCAGGTCTGGGAGAAGCCACCAAAGGCAGGAGGGAGCGGAGGAAACCTGAGCGGGGAAGGGACTCGCAGGAGATTAAAGGCAGCACGCAGAACACGCTGGAGCAAGCCCTGTGCTAAGTAATTCCTGCTTCCCTTCCCTTTCCTCGGTTTCCAGCGTGGCTTTACCCAGCCTTTCCCAGCCTGGCTGGCGTTTGATCTTGGGGTTCACTCCGACTTTCTCTCACCTCCAACGAGCCGGTGCAACCCAGAGGTGCCTTGCTACGACCCGCCAAGCCACCCCAGCCCCATCCAAAAAGCATCTACTATGTGAAAAAGCAAATAGCAAAGGGAAAGGGGGGGGGGAAATCCCCTAAAAATCCAAGCTCAGCAAACATGCGGCTGCTACCAGCCCAGCCCAGTGGTTTAGGAGGAGAGGGGATGGAGAACAAGCTCCAGAGGAGGAGACAGCAGCTCTTCCCCTCCACCAAGGAGCAGGTCCGGGGCTGCCAGCCCAGCGC